>NW_027212438.1:300000-467000 GCF_947461875.1 Haliaeetus albicilla | reverse complement strand
GAGGATGCGCACCGTGAGATGTTCCTTCTCTGCGCAAGCAGAGATCCCAAAACCTGTTGTGCCTGTGAATAGGCTGCAGGGGGAAGGTGAAGACCAGCAACAGCTTTCCGGGCTGCCACCTTCCGTGTGGGACAAGGAGCCGGACATTTGCCTTTTCGGGAACAGGCTCTGCCGAGGATGCGCACCGTGAGATGTTCCTTCTCTGGGCAAGCACAGATCCCCAAACCTGTTGTGCCTGTGAATAGGCTGCAGGGGGAACGTGAACACCAGCAACAGCTTTCCGGGCTGCCACCTTCCGTGTGGGACAAGGAGCCGGACGTTTGCCTTTTCGGGAACAGGCTCTGCTGAGGATGCGCACCGTGAGATGTTCCTTCTCTGGGCAAGCACAGATCCCAAAACCTGTTGTGCCTGTGAATAGGCTGCAGGGGGAAGGTGAAGACCAGCAACAGCTTTCCGGGCTGCCACCTTCCGTGTGGGACAAGGAGCCGGACGTTTGCCTTTTCGGGAACAGGCTCTGCCGAAGATGCGCACCGTGAGATGTTCCTTCTCTGGGCAAGCACAGATCCCCAAACCTGTTGTGCCTGTGAATAGGCTGCAGGGGGCAGGTGAAGACCAGCAACAGCTTTCCGGGCTGCCACCTTCCGTGTGGGACAAGGAGCCGGACGTTTGCCTTTTCGGGAACAGGCTCTGCCGAGGATGCGCACCGTGAGAGATTGCGTCTTTGGGAAAGCAGAGATTCCCAGTGCGGTGGTGCCTGTGAATAGGCTGCAGGGGGAAGGTGAAGACCAGCAACAGCTTTCCGGGCTGCCACCTTCCGTGTGGGACAAGGAGCCGGACGTTTGCCTTTTCGGGAACAGGCTCTGCCGAGGATGCGCACCGTGAGATGTTCCTTCTCTGGGCAAGCACAGATCCCCAAACCTGTTGTGCCTGTGAATAGGCTGCAGGGGGAAGGTGAAGACCAGCAACAGCTTTCAGGGCTGCCACCTTCCGTGTGGGACAAGGAGCCGGACGTTTGCCTTTTTGGGAACAGGCTCTGCCGAGGATGCGCACCGTAAGAGATTGCGTCTTTGGGAAAGCACAGATCCCCAAACCTGTTGTGCCTGTGAATAGGCTGCAGCGGGAAGGTGAAGACCAGCAACAGCCTTCCGGGCTGCCACCTTCCGTGTGGGACAAGGAGCCGGACATTTGCCTTTTCGGGAACAGGCTCTGCCGAGGATGCGCACCGTGAGATGTTCCTTCTCTGGGCAAGCACAGATCCCCAAACCTGTTGTGCCTGTGAATAGGCTGCAGGGGGAAGGTGAAGACCAGCAACAGCTTTCAGGGCTGCCACCTTCCGTGTGGGACAAGGAGCCGGACGTTTGCCTTTTCGGGAACAGGCTCTGCCGAGGATGCGCACCGTGAGATGTTCCTTCTCTGGGCAAGCACAGATCCCCAAACCTGTTGTGCCTGTGAATAGGCTGCAGGGGGAAGGTGAAGACCAGCAACAGCTTTCCGGGCTGCCACCTTCCGTGTGGGACAAGGAGCCGGACGTTTGCCTTTTCGGGAACAGGCTCTGCCGAAGATGTGCACCGTGAGATGTTCCTTCTCTGGGCAAGCACAGATCCCCAAACCTGTTGTGCCTGTGAATAGGCTGCAGGGGGAAGGTGAAGACCAGCAACAGCTTTCCGGGCTGCCACCTTCCGTGTGGGACAAGGAGCCGGACGTTTGCCTTTTCGGGAACAGGCTCTGCCGAGGATGCGCACCGTGAGAGATTGCGTCTTTGGGAAAGCAGAGATCCCCAAACCTGTTGTGCCTGTGAATAGGCTGCAGGGGGAAGGTGAAGACCAGCAACAGCTTTCCGGGCTGCCACCTTCCGTGTGGGACAAGGAGCCGGACGTTTGCCTTTTCGGGAACAGGCTCTGCCGAGGATGCGCACCGTGAGATGTTCCTTCTCTGGGCAAGCACAGATCCCCAAACCTGTTGTGCCTGTGAATAGGCTGCAGGGGGAAGGTGAAGACCAGCAACAGCTTTCCGGGCTGCCACCTTCCGTGTGGGACAAGGAGCCGGACGTTTGCCTCTTCGGGAACAGGCTCTGCCGAGGATGCGCACCGTGAGAGATTGCGTCTTTGTGAAAGCACAGATCCCCAAACCTGTTGTGCCTGTGAATAGGCTGCAGGGGGAAGGTGAAGACCAGCAACAGCTTTCCGGGCTGCCACCTTCCGTGTGGGACAAGGAGCCGGACGTTTGCCTTTTCGGGAACAGGCTCTGCCGAGGATGCGCACCGTGAGATGTTCCTTCTCTGCGCAAGCACAGATCCCAAAACCTGTTGTGCCTGTGAATAGGCTGCAGGGGGAACGTGAAGACCAGCAACAGCTTTCCGGGCTGCCACCTTCCGTGTGGGACAAGGAGCCGGACGTTTGCCTTTTCGGGAACAGGCTCTGCCGAGGATGCGCACCATGAGAGATTACGTCTTTGGGAAAGCACAGATCCCCAAACCTGTTGTGCCTGTGAATAGGCTGCAGGGGGAAGGTGAAGACCAGCAACAGCTTTCCGGGCTGCCACCTTCCGTGTGGGACAAGGAGCCGGACGTTTGCCTTTTCGGGAACAGGCTCTGCCGAGGATGCGCACCGTGAGATGTTCCTTCTCTGGGCAAGCACAGATCCCCAAACCTGTTGTGCCTGTGAATAGGCTGCAGGGGGAAGGTGAAGACCAGCAACAGCTTTCCGGGCTGCCACCTTCCGTGTGGGACAAGGAGCCGGACGTTTGCCTTTTCGGGAACAGGCTCTGCTGAGGATGCGCACCGTGAGATGTTCCTTCTCTGGGCAAGCACAGATCCCAAAACCTGTTGTGCCTGTGAATAGGCTGCAGGGGGAAGGTGAAGACCAGCAACAGCTTTCCGGGCTGCCACCTTCCGTGTGGGACAAGGAGCCGGACGTTTGCCTTTTCGGGAACAGGCTCTGCCGAGGATGCGCACCGTGAGATGTTCCTTCTCTGGGCAAGCACAGATCCCCAAACCTGTTGTGCCTGTGACTAGGCTGCAGGGGGAAGGTGAAGACCAGCAACAGCTTTCCGGGCTGCCACCTTCCGTGTGGGACAAGGAGCCGGACGTTTGCCTTTTCGGGAACAGGCTCTGCCGAGGATGCGCACCGTGAGATGTTCCTTCTCTGGGCAAGCACAGATCCCCAAACCTGTTGTGCCTGTGAATAGGCTGCAGGGGGAAGGTGAAGACCAGCAACAGCTTTCCGGGCTGCCACCTTCCGTGTGGGACAAGGAGCCGGATGTTTGCCTTTTCGGGAACAGGCTCTGCCGAGGATGCGCACCGTGAGATGTTCCTTCTCTGGGCAAGCAGAGATCCCAAAACCTGTTGTGCCTGAGAATAGGCTGCAGGGGGAAGGTGAAGACCAGCAACAGCTTTCCGGGCTGCCACCTTCCGTGTGGGACAAGGAGCCGGACGTTTGCCTTTTCGGGAACAGGCTCTGCCGAGGATGCGCACCGTGAGATGTTCCTTCTCTGGGCAAGCACAGATCCCCAAACCTGTTGTGCCTGTGAATAGGCTGCAGGGGGAAGGTGAAGACCAGCAACAGCTTTCCGGGCTGCCACCTTCCGTGTGGGACAAGGAGCCGGACGTTTGCCTTTTCGGGAACAGGCTCTGCCGAGGATGCGCACCGTGAGATGTTCCTTCTCTGGGCAAGCACAGATCCCCAAACCTGTTGTGCCTGTGAATAGGCTGCAGGGGGAAGGTGAAGACCAGCAACAGCTTTCCGGGCTGCCACCTTCCGTGTGGGACAAGGAGCCGGACGTTTGCCTTTTCGGGAACAGGCTCTGCCGAGGATGCGCACCGTGAGATGTTCCTTCTCTGGGCAAGCACAGATCCCAAAACCTGTTGTGCCTGTGAATAGGCTGCAGGGGGAAGGTGAAGACCAGCAACAGCTTTCAGGGCTGCCACCTTCCGTGTGGGACAAGGAGCCGGACGTTTGCCTTTTCGGGAACAGGCTCTGCCGAGGATGCGCACCGTGAGAGATTGCGTCTTTGGGAAAGCACAGATCCCCAAACCTGTTGTGCCTGTGAATAGGCTGCAGGGGGAAGGTGAAGACCAGCAACAGCTTTCCGGGCTGCCACCTTCCGTGTGGGACAAGGAGCCGGACGTTTGCCTTTTCGGGAACAGGCTCTGCCGAGGATGCGCACCGTGAGATGTTCCTTCTCTGCGCAAGCAGAGATCCCAAAACCTGTTGTGCCTGTGAATAGGCTGCAGGGGGAAGGTGAAGACCAGCAACAGCTTTCCGGGCTGCCACCTTCCGTGTGGGACAAGGAGCCGGACATTTGCCTTTTCGGGAACAGGCTCTGCCGAGGATGCGCACCGTGAGATGTTCCTTCTCTGGGCAAGCACAGATCCCCAAACCTGTTGTGCCTGTGAATAGGCTGCAGGGGGAACGTGAACACCAGCAACAGCTTTCCGGGCTGCCACCTTCCGTGTGGGACAAGGAGCCGGACGTTTGCCTTTTCGGGAACAGGCTCTGCTGAGGATGCGCACCGTGAGATGTTCCTTCTCTGGGCAAGCACAGATCCCCAAACCTGTTGTGCCTGTGAATAGGCTGCAGGGGGAAGGTGAAGACCAGCAACAGCTTTCCGGGCTGCCACCTTCCGTGTGGGACAAGGAGCCGGACGTTTGCCTTTTCGGGAACAGGCTCTGCCGAGGATGCGCACCGTGAGATGTTCCTTCTCTGGGCAAGCACAGATCCCCAAACCTGTTGTGCCTGTGAATAGGCTGCAGGGGGAAGGTGAAGACCAGCAACAGCTTTCCGGGCTGCCACCTTCCGTGTGGGACAAGGAGCCGGACGTTTGCCTTTTCGGGAACAGGCTCTGCCGAGGATGCGCACCGTGAGAGATTGCGTCTTTGGGAAAGCAGAGATCCCCAAACCTGTTGTGCCTGTGAATAGGCTGCAGGGGGAAGGTGAAGACCAGCAACAGCTTTCCGGGCTGCCACCTTCCGTGTGGGACAAGGAGCCGGACGTTTGCCTTTTCGGGAACAGGCTCTGCCGAGGATGCGCACCGTGAGATGTTCCTTCTCTGGGCAAGCACAGATCCCCAAACCTGTTGTGCCTGTGAATAGGCTGCAGGGGGAAGGTGAAGACCAGCAACAGCTTTCAGGGCTGCCACCTTCCGTGTGGGACAAGGAGCCGGACGTTTGCCTTTTCGGGAACAGGCTCTGCCGAGGATGCGCACCGTGAGAGATTGCGTCTTTGGGAAAGCACAGATCCCCAAACCTGTTGTGCCTGTGAATAGGCTGCAGGGGGAAGGTGAAGACCAGCAACAGCTTTCTGGGCTGCCACCTTCCGTGTGGGACAAGGAGCCGGACGTTTGCCTTTTCGGGAACAGGCTCTGCCGAGGATGCGCACCGTGAGATGTTCCTTCTCTGCGCAAGCAGAGATCCCAAAACCTGTTGTGCCTGTGAATAGGCTGCAGGGGGAAGGTGAAGACCAGCAACAGCTTTCCGGGCTGCCACCTTCCGTGTGGGACAAGGAGCCGGACGTTTGCCTTTTCGGGAACAGGCTCTGCCGAGGATGCGCACCGTGAGAGATTACGTCTTTGGGAAAGCACAGATCCCCAAACCTGTTGTGCCTGTGAATAGGCTGCAGGGGGAAGGTGAAGACCAGCAACAGCTTTCCGGGCTGCCACCTTCCGTGTGGGACAAGGAGCCGGACGTTTGCCTTTTCGGGAACAGGCTCTGCCGAGGATGCGCACCGTGAGATGTTCCTTCTCTGGGCAAGCACAGATCCCCAAACCTGTTGTGCCTGTGAATAGGCTGCAGGGGGAAGGTGAAGACCAGCAACAGCTTTCCGGGCTGCCACCTTCCGTGTGGGACAAGGAGCCGGACGTTTGCCTTTTCGGGAACAGGCTCTGCTGAGGATGCGCACCGTGAGATGTTCCTTCTCTGGGCAAGCACAGATCCCAAAACCTGTTGTGCCTGTGAATAGGCTGCAGGGGGAAGGTGAAGACCAGCAACAGCTTTCCGGGCTGCCACCTTCCGTGTGGGACAAGGAGCCGGACGTTTGCCTTTTCGGGAACAGGCTCTGCCGAGGATGCGCACCGTGAGATGTTCCTTCTCTGGGCAAGCACAGATCCCCAAACCTGTTGTGCCTGTGACTAGGCGGCAGGGGGAAGGTGAAGACCAGCAACAGCTTTCCGGGCTGCCACCTTCCGTGTGGGACAAGGAGCCGGACGTTTGCCTTTTCGGGAACAGGCTCTGCCGAGGATGCGCACCGTGAGATGTTCCTTCTCTGGGCAAGCAGAGATCCCAAAACCTGTTGTGCCTGTGAATAGGCTGCAGGGGGAAGGTGAAGACCAGCAACAGCTTTCCGGGCTGCCACCTTCCGTGTGGGACAAGGAGCCGGACGTTTGCCTTTTCGGGAACAGGCTCTGCCGAGGATGCGCACCGTGAGATGTTCCTTCTCTGGGCAAGCACAGATCCCCAAACCTGTTGTGCCTGTGAATAGGCTGCAGGGGGAAGGTGAAGACCAGCAACAGCTTTCCGGGCTGCCACCTTCCGTGTGGGACAAGGAGCCGGACGTTTGCCTTTTCGGGAACAGGCTCTGCCGAGGATGCGCACCGTGAGAGATTGCGTCTTTGTGAAAGCACAGATCCCCAAACCTGTTGTGCCTGTGAATAGGCTGCAGGGGGAAGGTGAAGACCAGCAACAGCTTTCCGGGCTGCCACCTTCCGTGTGGGACAAGGAGCCGGACGTTTGCCTTTTCGGGAACAGGCTCTGCCGAGGATGCGCACCGTGAGATGTTCCTTCTCTGCGCAAGCACAGATCCCAAAACCTGTTGTGCCTGTGAATAGGCTGCAGGGGGAACGTGAAGACCAGCAACAGCTTTCCGGGCTGCCACCTTCCGTGTGGGACAAGGAGCCGGACGTTTGCCTTTTCGGGAACAGGCTCTGCCGAGGATGCGCACCGTGAGATGTTCCTTCTCTGGGCAAGCACAGATCCCAAAACCTGTTGTGCCTGTGAATAGGCTGCAGGGGGAAGGTGAAGACCAGCAACAGCTTTCCGGGCTGCCACCTTCCGTGTGGGACAAGGAGCCGGACGTTTGCCTTTTCGGGAACAGGCTCTGCTGAGGATGCGCACCGTGAGATGTTCCTTCTCTGGGCAAGCACAGATCCCAAAACCTGTTGTGCCTGTGAATAGGCTGCAGGGGGAAGGTGAAGACCAGCAACAGCTTTCCGGGCTGCCACCTTCCGTGTGGGACAAGGAGCCGGACGTTTGCCTTTTCGGGAACAGGCTCTGCCGAGGATGCGCACCGTGAGATGTTCCTTCTCTGGGCAAGCACAGATCCCCAAACCTGTTGTGCCTGTGACTAGGCGGCAGGGGGAAGGTGAAGACCAGCAACAGCTTTCCGGGCTGCCACCTTCCGTGTGGGACAAGGAGCCGGACGTTTGCCTTTTCGGGAACAGGCTCTGCCGAGGATGCGCACCGTGAGATGTTCCTTCTCTGGGCAAGCACAGATCCCCAAACCTGTTGTGCCTGTGAATAGGCTGCAGGGGGAAGGTGAAGACCAGCAACAGCTTTCCGGGCTGCCACCTTCCGTGTGGGACAAGGAGCCGGACGTTTGCCTTTTCGGGAACAGGCTCTGCCGAGGATGCGCACCGTGAGATGTTCCTTCTCTGGGCAAGCAGAGATCCCAAAACCTGTTGTGCCTGAGAATAGGCTGCAGGGGGAAGGTGAAGACCAGCAACAGCTTTCCGGGCTGCCACCTTCCGTGTGGGACAAGGAGCTGGACGTTTGCCTTTTCGGGAACAGGCTCTGCCGAGGATGCGCACCGTGAGATGTTCCTTCTCTGGGCAAGCACAGATCCCCAAACCTGTTGTGCCTGTGAATAGGCTGCAGGGGGAAGGTGAAGACCAGCAAGAGCTTTCCGGGCTGCCACCTTCCGTGTGGGACAAGGAGCCGGACGTTTGCCTTTTCGGGAACAGGCTCTGCCGAGGATGCGCACCGTGAGATGTTCCTTCTCTGGGCAAGCACAGATCCCCAAACCTGTTGTGCCTGTGAATAGGCTGCAGGGGGAAGGTGAAGACCAGCAACAGCTTTCCGGGCTGCCACCTTCCGTGTGGGACAAGGAGCCGGACGTTTGCCTTTTCGGGAACAGGCTCTGCCGAGGATGCGCACCGTGAGATGTTCCTTCTCTGGGCAAGCACAGATCCCAAAACCTGTTGTGCCTGTGAATAGGCTGCAGGGGGAAGGTGAAGACCAGCAAGAGCTTTCCGGGCTGCCACCTTCCGTGTGGGACAAGGAGCCGGACGTTTGCCTTTTCGGGAACAGGCTCTGCCGAGGATGCGCACCGTGAGATGTTCCTTCTCTGGGCAAGCACAGATCCCCAAACCTGTTGAGCCTGTGAATAGGCTGCAGGGGGAAGGTGAAGACCAGCAACAGCTTTCAGGGCTGCCACCTTCCGTGTGGGACAAGGAGCCGGACGTTTGCCTTTTCGGGAACAGGCTCTGCCGAGGATGCGCACCGTGAGATGTTCCTTCTCTGGGCAAGCACAGATCCCCAAACCTGTTGTGCCTGTGAATAGGCTGCAGGGGGAAGGTGAAGACCAGCAACAGCTTTCAGGGCTGCCACCATCCGTGTGGGACAAGGAGCCGGACGTTTGCCTTTTCGGGAACAGGCTCTGCCGAGGATGCGCACCGTGAGATGTTCCTTCTCTGGGCAAGCACAGATCCCCAAACCTGTTGTGCCTGTGAATAGGCTGCAGGGGGAAGGTGAAGACCAGCAAGAGCTTTCCGGGCTGCCACCTTCCGTGTGGGACAAGGAGCCGGACGTTTGTCTTTTCGGGAACAGGCTCTGCCGAGGCTGCGCACCGTGAGATGTTCCTTCTCTGGGCAAGCACAGATCCCCAAACCTGTTGTGCCTGTGAATAGGCTGCAGGGGGAAGGTGAAGACCTGCAAGAGCTTTCCGGGCTGCCACCTTCCGTGTGGGACAAGGAGCCGGACGTTTGCCTTTTCGGGAACAGGCTCTGCCGAGGATGCGCACCGTGAGATGTTCCTTCTCTGGGCAAGCACAGATCCCCAAACCTGTTGTGCCTGTGAATAGGCTGCAGGGGGAAGGTGAAGACCAGCAACAGCTTTCCGGGCTGCCACCTTCCGTGTGGGACAAGGAGCCGGATGTTTGCCTTTTTGGGAACAGGCTCTGCCGAGGATGCGCACCGTGAGATGTTCCTTCTCTGGGCAAGCAGAGATCCCAAAACCTGTTGTGCCTGTGAATAGGCTGCAGGGGGAAGGTGAAGACCAGCAACAGCTTTCAGGGCTGCCACCTTCCGTGTGGGACAAGGAGCCGGACGTTTGCCTTTTCGGGAACAGGCTCTGCCGAGGATGCGCACCGTGAGATGTTCCTTCTCTGGGCAAGCACAGATCCCAAAACCTGTTGTGCCTGTGAATAGGCTGCAGGGGGAAGGTGAAGACCAGCAACAGCTTTCCGGGCTGCCACCTTCCGTGTGGGACAAGGAGCCGGACGTTTGCCTTTTCGGGAACAGGCTCTGCCGAGGATGCGCACCGTGAGATGTTCCTTCTCTGGGCAAGCACAGATCCCCAAACCTGTTGTGCCTGTGACTAGGCTGCAGGGGGAAGGTGAAGACCAGCAACAGCTTTCAGGGCTGCCACCTTCCGTGTGGGACAAGGAGCCGGACGTTTGCCTTTTCGGGAACAGGCTCTGCCGAGGATGCGCACCGTGAGAGATTGCGTCTTTGGGAAAGCACAGATCCCCAAACCTGTTGTGCCTGTGAATAGGCTGCAGGGGGAAGGTGAAGACCAGCAACAGCTTTCCGGGCTGCCACCTTCCGTGTGGGACAAGGAGCCGGACGTTTGCCTTTTCGGGAACAGGCTCTGCCGAGGATGCGCACCGTGAGATGTTCCTTCTCTGGGCAAGCACAGATCCCCAAACCTGTTGTGCCTGTGAATAGGCTGCAGGGGGAAGGTGAAGACCAGCAACAGCTTTCCGGGCTGCCACCTTCCGTGTGGGACAAGGAGCCGGACGTTTGCCTTTTCGGGAACAGGCTCTGCCGAGGATGCGCACCGTGAGATGTTCCTTCTCTGGGCAAGCACAGATCCCCAAACCTGTTGTGCCTGTGAATAGGCTGCAGGGGGAAGGTGAAGACCAGCAACAGCTTTCCGGGCTGCCACCTTCCGTGTGGGACAAGGAGCCGGACGTTTGTCTTTTCGGGAACAGGCTCTGCCGAGGCTGCGCACCGTGAGATGTTCCTTCTCTGGGCAAGCACAGATCCCCAAACCTGTTGTGCCTGTGACTAGGCTGCAGGGGGAAGGTGAAGACCAGCAAGAGCTTTCCGGGCTGCCACCTTCCGTGTGGGACAAGGAGCCGGACGTTTGCCTTTTCGGGAACAGGCTCTGCCGAGGATGCGCACCGTGAGATGTTCCTTCTCTGGGCAAGCACAGATCCCCAAACCTGTTGTGCCTGTGAATAGGCTGCAGGGGGAAGGTGAAGACCAGCAACAGCTTTCCGGGCTGCCACCTTCCGTGTGGGACAAGGAGCCGGATGTTTGCCTTTTCGGGAACAGGCTCTGCCGAGGATGCGCACCGTGAGATGTTCCTTCTCTGGGCAAGCACAGATCCCAAAACCTGTTGTGCCTGTGAATAGGCTGCAGGGGGAAGGTGAAGACCAGCAACAGCTTTCCGGGCTGCCACCTTCCGTGTGGGACAAGGAGCCGGACGTTTGCCTTTTCGGGAACAGGCTCTGCCGAGGATGCGCACCGTGAGATGTTCCTTCTCTGGGCAAGCACAGATCCCCAAACCTGTTGTGCCTGTGAATAGGCTGCAGGGGGAAGGTGAAGACCAGCAACAGCTTTCCGGGCTGCCACCTTCCGTGTGGGACAAGGAGCCGGACGTTTGCCTTTTCGGGAACAGGCTCTGCCGAGGATGCGCACCGTGAGATGTTCCTTCTCTGGGCAAGCACAGATCCCCAAACCTGTTGTGCCTGTGAATAGGCTGCAGGGGGAAGGTGAAGACCAGCAACAGCTTTCCGGGCTGCCACCTTCCGTGTGGGACAAGGAGCCGGACGTTTGCCTTTTCGGGAACAGGCTCTGCCGAGGATGCGCACCGTGAGATGTTCCTTCTCTGGGCAAGCAGAGATCCCAAAACCTGTTGTGCCTGAGAATAGGCTGCAGGGGGAAGGTGAAGACCAGCAACAGCTTTCCGGGCTGCCACCTTCCGTGTGGGACAAGGAGCCGGACGTTTGCCTTTTCGGGAACAGGCTCTGCCGAGGATGCGCACCGTGAGATGTTCCTTCTCTGGGCAAGCACAGATCCCCAAACCTGTTGTGCCTGTGAATAGGCTGCAGGGGGAAGGTGAAGACCAGCAAGAGCTTTCCGGGCTGCCACCTTCCGTGTGGGACAAGGAGCCGGACGTTTGCCTTTTCGGGAACAGGCTCTGCCGAGGATGCGCACCGTGAGATGTTCCTTCTCTGGGCAAGCACAGATCCCCAAACCTGTTGTGCCTGTGAATAGGCTGCAGGGGGAAGGTGAAGACCAGCAACAGCTTTCCGGGCTGCCACCTTCCGTGTGGGACAAGGAGCCGGACGTTTGCCTTTTCGGGAACAGGCTCTGCCGAGGATGCGCACCGTGAGATGTTCCTTCTCTGGGCAAGCACAGATCCCAAAACCTGTTGTGCCTGTGAATAGGCTGCAGGGGGAAGGTGAAGACCAGCAAGAGCTTTCCGGGCTGCCACCTTCCGTGTGGGACAAGGAGCCGGACGTTTGCCTTTTCGGGAACAGGCTCTGCCGAGGATGCGCACCGTGAGATGTTCCTTCTCTGGGCAAGCACAGATCCCCAAACCTGTTGAGCCTGTGAATAGGCTGCAGGGGGAAGGTGAAGACCAGCAACAGCTTTCAGGGCTGCCACCTTCCGTGTGGGACAAGGAGCCGGACGTTTGCCTTTTCGGGAACAGGCTCTGCCGAGGATGCGCACCGTGAGATGTTCCTTCTCTGGGCAAGCACAGATCCCCAAACCTGTTGTGCCTGTGAATAGGCTGCAGGGGGAAGGTGAAGACCAGCAACAGCTTTCAGGGCTGCCACCATCCGTGTGGGACAAGGAGCCGGACGTTTGCCTTTTCGGGAACAGGCTCTGCCGAGGATGCGCACCGTGAGATGTTCCTTCTCTGGGCAAGCACAGATCCCCAAACCTGTTGTGCCTGTGAATAGGCTGCAGGGGGAAGGTGAAGACCAGCAAGAGCTTTCCGGGCTGCCACCTTCCGTGTGGGACAAGGAGCCGGACGTTTGTCTTTTCGGGAACAGGCTCTGCCGAGGCTGCGCACCGTGAGATGTTCCTTCTCTGGGCAAGCACAGATCCCCAAACCTGTTGTGCCTGTGAATAGGCTGCAGGGGGAAGGTGAAGACCTGCAAGAGCTTTCCGGGCTGCCACCTTCCGTGTGGGACAAGGAGCCGGACGTTTGCCTTTTCGGGAACAGGCTCTGCCGAGGATGCGCACCGTGAGATGTTCCTTCTCTGGGCAAGCACAGATCCCCAAACCTGTTGTGCCTGTGAATAGGCTGCAGGGGGAAGGTGAAGACCAGCAACAGCTTTCCGGGCTGCCACCTTCCGTGTGGGACAAGGAGCCGGATGTTTGCCTTTTTGGGAACAGGCTCTGCCGAGGATGCGCACCGTGAGATGTTCCTTCTCTGGGCAAGCAGAGATCCCAAAACCTGTTGTGCCTGTGAATAGGCTGCAGGGGGAAGGTGAAGACCAGCAACAGCTTTCAGGGCTGCCACCTTCCGTGTGGGACAAGGAGCCGGACGTTTGCCTTTTCGGGAACAGGCTCTGCCGAGGATGCGCACCGTGAGATGTTCCTTCTCTGGGCAAGCACAGATCCCAAAACCTGTTGTGCCTGTGAATAGGCTGCAGGGGGAAGGTGAAGACCAGCAACAGCTTTCCGGGCTGCCACCTTCCGTGTGGGACAAGGAGCCGGACGTTTGCCTTTTCGGGAACAGGCTCTGCCGAGGATGCGCACCGTGAGATGTTCCTTCTCTGGGCAAGCACAGATCCCCAAACCTGTTGTGCCTGTGACTAGGCTGCAGGGGGAAGGTGAAGACCAGCAACAGCTTTCAGGGCTGCCACCTTCCGTGTGGGACAAGGAGCCGGACGTTTGCCTTTTCGGGAACAGGCTCTGCCGAGGATGCGCACCGTGAGAGATTGCGTCTTTGGGAAAGCACAGATCCCCAAACCTGTTGTGCCTGTGAATAGGCTGCAGGGGGAAGGTGAAGACCAGCAACAGCTTTCCGGGCTGCCACCTTCCGTGTGGGACAAGGAGCCGGACGTTTGCCTTTTCGGGAACAGGCTCTGCCGAGGATGCGCACCGTGAGATGTTCCTTCTCTGGGCAAGCACAGATCCCCAAACCTGTTGTGCCTGTGAATAGGCTGCAGGGGGAAGGTGAAGACCAGCAACAGCTTTCCGGGCTGCCACCTTCCGTGTGGGACAAGGAGCCGGACGTTTGCCTTTTCGGGAACAGGCTCTGCCGAGGATGCGCACCGTGAGATGTTCCTTCTCTGGGCAAGCACAGATCCCCAAACCTGTTGTGCCTGTGAATAGGCTGCAGGGGGAAGGTGAAGACCAGCAACAGCTTTCCGGGCTGCCACCTTCCGTGTGGGACAAGGAGCCGGACGTTTGTCTTTTCGGGAACAGGCTCTGCCGAGGCTGCGCACCGTGAGATGTTCCTTCTCTGGGCAAGCACAGATCCCCAAACCTGTTGTGCCTGTGACTAGGCTGCAGGGGGAAGGTGAAGACCAGCAAGAGCTTTCCGGGCTGCCACCTTCCGTGTGGGACAAGGAGCCGGACGTTTGCCTTTTCGGGAACAGGCTCTGCCGAGGATGCGCACCGTGAGATGTTCCTTCTCTGGGCAAGCACAGATCCCCAAACCTGTTGTGCCTGTGAATAGGCTGCAGGGGGAAGGTGAAGACCAGCAACAGCTTTCCGGGCTGCCACCTTCCGTGTGGGACAAGGAGCCGGATGTTTGCCTTTTCGGGAACAGGCTCTGCCGAGGATGCGCACCGTGAGATGTTCCTTCTCTGGGCAAGCACAGATCCCCAAACCTGTTGTGCCTGTGAATAGGCTGCAGGGGGAAGGTGAAGACCAGCAACAGCTTTCCGGGCTGCCACCTTCCGTGTGGGACAAGGAGCCGGACGTTTGCCTTTTCGGGAACAGGCTCTGCCGAGGATGCGCACCGTGAGATGTTCCTTCTCTGGGCAAGCACAGATCCCCAAACCTGTTGTGCCTGTGAATAGGCTGCAGGGGGAAGGTGAAGACCAGCAACAGCTTTCCGGGCTGCCACCTTCCGTGTGGGACAAGGAGCCGGACGTTTGCCTTTTCGGGAACAGGCTCTGCCGAGGATGCGCACCGTGAGATGTTCCTTCTCTGGGCAAGCACAGATCCCCAAACCTGTTGTGCCTGTGAATAGGCTGCAGGGGGAAGGTGAAGACCAGCAACAGCTTTCCGGGCTGCCACCTTCCGTGTGGGACAAGGAGCCGGACGTTTGCCTTTTTGGGAACAGGCTCTGCCGAGGATGCGCACCGTGAGATGTTCCTTCTCTGGGCAAGCACAGATCCCAAAACCTGTTGTGCCTGTGAATAGGCTGCAGGGGGAAGGTGAAGACCAGCAACAGCTTTCCGGGCTGCCACCTTCCGTGTGGGACAAGGAGCCGGACGTTTGCCTTTTCGGGAACAGGCTCTGCCGAGGATGCGCACCGTGAGATGTTCCTTCTCTGGGCAAGCACAGATCCCCAAACCTGTTGTGCCTGTGAATAGGCTGCAGGGGGAAGGTGAAGACCAGCAACAGCTTTCCGGGCTGCCACCTTCCGTGTGGGACAAGGAGCCGGACGTTTGCCTTTTCGGGAACAGGCTCTGCCGAGGATGCGCACCGTGAGATGTTCCTTCTCTGGGCAAGCACAGATCCCCAAACCTGTTGTGCCTGTGAATAGGCTGCAGGGGGAAGGTGAAGACCAGCAACAGCTTTCCGGGCTGCCACCTTCCGTGTGGGACAAGGAGCCGGATGTTTGCCTTTTCGGGAACAGGCTCTGCCGAGGATGCGCACCGTGAGATGTTCCTTCTCTGGGCAAGCAGAGATCCCAAAACCTGTTGTGCCTGAGAATAGGCTGCAGGGGGAAGGTGAAGACCAGCAACAGCTTTCAGGGCTGCCACCTTCCGTGTGGGACAAGGAGCCGGACGTCTGCCTTTTCGGGAACAGGCTCTGCCGAGGATGCGCACCGTGAGATGTTCCTTCTCTGGGCAAGCAGAGATCCCAAAACCTGTTGTGCCTGTGAATAGGCTGCAGGGGGAAGGTGAAGACCAGCAACAGCTTTCCGGGCTGCCACCTTCCGTGTGGGACAAGGAGCCGGACGTTTGCCTTTTCGGGAACAGGCTCTGCCGAGGATGCGCACCGTGAGATGTTCCTTCTCTGGGCAAGCACAGATCCCCAAACCTGTTGTGCCTGTGAATAGGCTGCAGGGGGAAGGTGAAGACCAGCAACAGCTTTCAGGGCTGCCACCTTCCGTGTGGGACAAGGAGCCGGACGTTTGCCTTTTCGGGAACAGGCTCTGCCGAGGATGCGCACCGTGAGAGATTGCGTCTTTTGGAAAGCACAGATCCCAAAACCTGTTGTGCCTGTGAATAGGCTGCAGGGGGAAGGTGAAGACCAGCAACAGCTTTCCGGGCTGCCACCTTCCGTGTGGGACAAGGAGCCGGACGTTTGCCTTTTTGGGAACAGGCTCTGCCGAGGATGCGCACCGTGAGATGTTCCTTCTCTGGGCAAGCACAGATCCCCAAACCTGTTGTGCCTGTGAATAGGCTGCAGGGGGAAGGTGAAGACCAGCAACAGCTTTCCGGGCTGCCACCTTCCGTGTGGGACAAGGAGCCGGACGTTTGCCTTTTCGGGAACAGGCTCTGCCGAGGATGCGCACCGTGAGATGTTCCTTCTCTGGGCAAGCACAGATCCCCAAACCTGTTGTGCCTGTGAATAGGCTGCAGGGGGAAGGTGAAGACCAGCAACAGCTTTCAGGGCTGCCACCTTCCGTGTGGGACAAGGAGCCGGACGTTTGCCTTTTCGGGAACAGGCTCTGCCGAGGGTGCGCACCGTGAGAGATTGCGTCTTTGGGAAAGCAGAGATCCCCAAACCTGTTGTGCCTGTGAATAGGCTGCAGGGGGAAGGTGAAGACCAGCAACAGCTTTCCGGGCTGCCACCTTCCGTGTGGGACAAGGAGCCGGACGTTTGCCTTTTCGGGAACAGGCTCTGCCGAGGATGCGCACCGTGAGATGTTCCTTCTCTGGGCAAGCACAGATCCCCAAACCTGTTGTGCCTGTGACTAGGCTGCAGGGGGAAGGTGAAGACCAGCAACAGCTTTCCGGGCTGCCACCTTCCGTGTGGGACAAGGAGCCGGACGTCTGCCTTTTCGGGAACAGGCTCTGCCGAGGATGCGCACCGTGAGATGTTCCTTCTCTGGGCAAGCACAGATCCCCAAACCTGTTGTGCCTGTGAATAGGCTGCAGGGGGAAGGTGAAGACCAGCAACAGCTTTCCGGGCTGCCACCTTCCGTGTGGGACAAGGAGCCGGACGTTTGCCTTTTCGGGAACAGGCTCTGCCGAGGATGCGCACCGTGAGATGTTCCTTCTCTGGGCAAGCACAGATCCCAAAACCTGTTGTGCCTGTGAATAGGCTGCAGGGGGAACGTGAACACCAGCAACAGCTTTCAGGGCTGCCACCTTCCGTGTGGGACAAGGAGCCGGACGTTTGCCTTTTCGGGAACAGGCTCTGCCGAGGATGCGCACCGTGAGAGATTGCGTCTTTGGGAAAGCACAGATCCCAAAACCTGTTGTGCCTGTGAATAGGCTGCAGGGGGAAGGTGAAGACCAGCAACAGCTTTCCGGGCTGCCTCCTTCTGTGTGGGACAAGGAGCCGGACGTTTGCCTTTTCGGGAACAGGCTCTGCCGAGGATGCGCACCGTGAGATGTTCCTTCTCTGGGCAAGCACAGATCCCAAAACCTGTTGTGCCTGTGAATAGGCTGCAGGGGGAAGGTGAAGACCAGCAACAGCTTTCCGGGCTGCCACCTTCCGTGTGGGACAAGGAGCCGGACGTTTGCCTTTTCGGGAACAGGCTCTGCCGAGGATGCGCACCGTGAGATGTTCCTTCTCTGGGCAAGCACAGATCCCCAAACCTGTTGTGCCTGTGAATAGGCTGCAGGGGGAAGGTGAAGACCAGCAACAGCTTTCCGGGCTGCCACCTTCCGTGTGGGACAAGGAGCCGGACGTTTGCCTTTTCGGGAACAGGCTCTGCCGAGGATGCGCACCGTGAGATGTTCCTTCTCTGGGCAAGCACAGATCCCCAAACCTGTTGTGCCTGTGAATAGGCTGCAGGGGGAAGGTGAAGACCAGCAACAGCTTTCCGGGCTGCCACCATCCGTGTGGGACAAGGAGCCGGACGTTTGCCTTTTCGGGAACAGGCTCTGCCGAGGATGCGCACCGTGAGATGTTCCTTCTCTGGGCAAGCACAGATCCCAAAACCTGTTGTGCCTGTGAATAGGCTGCAGGGGGAAGGTGAAGACCAGCAACAGCTTTCCGGGCTGCCACCTTCCGTGTGGGACAAGGAGCCGGACGTTTGCCTTTTCGGGAACAGGCTCTGCCGAGGATGCGCACCGTGAGATGTTCCTTCTCTGGGCAAGCACAGATCCCAAAACCTGTTGTGCCTGTGAATAGGCTGCAGGGGGAAGGTGAAGACCAGCAACAGCTTTCCGGGCTGCCACCTTCCGTGTGGGACAAGGAGCCGGACGTTTGCCTTTTCGGGAACAGGCTCTGCCGAGGATGCGCACCGTGAGATGTTCCTTCTCTGGGCAAGCAGAGATCCCAAAACCTGTTGTGCCTGTGAATAGGCTGCAGGGGGAAGGTGAAGACCAGCAACAGCTTTCCGGGCTGCCACCTTCCGTGTGGGACAAGGAGCCGGACGTTTGCCTTTTCGGGAACAGGCTCTGCCGAGGATGCGCACCGTGAGATGTTCCTTCTCTGGGCAAGCACAGATCCCAAAACCTTTTGAGCCTGTGAATAGGCTGCAGGGGGAAGGTGAAGACCAGCAACAGCTTTCCGGGCTGCCACCTTCCGTGTGGGACAAGGAGCCGGACGTTTGCCTTTTCGGGAACAGGCTCTGCCGAGGATGCGCACCGTGAGATGTTCCTTCTCTGGGCAAGCACAGATCCCCAAACCTGTTGTGCCTGTGAATAGGCTGCAGGGGGAAGGTGAAGACCAGCAACAGCTTTCCGGGCTGCCACCTTCCGTGTGGGACAAGGAGCCGGATGTTTGCCTTTTTGGGAACAGGCTCTGCCGAGGATGCGCACCGTGAGATGTTCCTTCTCTGGGCAAGCACAGATCCCCAAACCTGTTGTGCCTGTGAATAGGCTGCAGGGGGAAGGTGAAGACCAGCAACAGCTTTCCGGGCTGCCACCTTCCGTGTGGGACAAGGAGCCGGACGTTTGCCTTTTCGGGAACA
The DNA here is from genome assembly GCF_947461875.1 of Haliaeetus albicilla. NCBI lineage: Eukaryota > Metazoa > Chordata > Aves > Accipitriformes > Accipitridae > Haliaeetus > Haliaeetus albicilla. The sequence continues at coordinate 448,498 of NW_027212438.1, read as the reverse complement.
GGCTCTGCCGAGGATGCGCACCGTGAGATGTTCCTTCTCTGGGCAAGCACAGATCCCCAAACCTGTTGTGCCTGTGAATAGGCTGCAGGGGGAAGGTGAAGACCAGCAACAGCTTTCCGGGCTGCCACCTTCCGTGTGGGACAAGGAGCCGGACGTTTGCCTTTTCGGGAACAGGCTCTGCCGAGGATGCGCACCGTGAGAGATTGCGTCTTTGGGAAAGCACAGATCCCCAAACCTGTTGTGCCTGTGAATAGGCTGCAGGGGGAAGGTGAAGACCAGCAACAGCTTTCCGGGCTGCCACCTTCCGTGTGGGACAAGGAGCCGGACGTTTGCCTTTTCGGGAACAGGCTCTGCCGAGGATGCGCACCGTGAGATGTTCCTTCTCTGGGCAAGCACAGATCCCAAAACCTGTTGTGCCTGTGAATAGGCTGCAGGGGGAAGGTGAAGACCAGCAACAGCTTTCCGGGCTGCCACCTTCCGTGTGGGACAAGGAGCCGGACGTTTGCCTTTTCGGGAACAGGCTCTGCCGAGGATGCGCACCGTGAGATGTTCCTTCTCTGGGCAAGCACAGATCCCCAAACCTGTTGTGCCTGTGAATAGGCTGCAGGGGGAAGGTGAAGACCAGCAACAGCTTTCCGGGCTGCCACCTTCCGTGTGGGACAAGGAGCCGGACGTTTGCCTTTTCGGGAACAGGCTCTGCCGAGGCTGCGCACCGTGAGATGTTCCTTCTCTGGGCAAGCACAGATCCCCAAACCTGTTGTGCCTGTGAATAGGCTGCAGGGGGAAGGTGAAGACCAGCAACAGCTTTCCGGGCTGCCACCTTCCGTGTGGGACAAGGAGCCGGACGTTTGTCTTTTCGGGAACAGGCTCTGCCGAGGCTGCGCACCGTGAGATGTTCCTTCTCTGGGCAAGCACAGATCCCCAAACCTGTTGTGCCTGTGAATAGGCTGCAGGGGGAAGGTGAAGACCAGCAACAGCTTTCCGGGCTGCCACCTTCCGTGTGGGACAAGGAGCCGGACGTTTGCCTTTTCGGGAACAGGCTCTGCCGAGGATGCGCACCGTGAGATGTTCCTTCTCTGGGCAAGCACAGATCCCCAAACCTGTTGTGCCTGTGAATAGGCTGCAGGGGGAAGGTGAAGACCAGCAACAGCTTTCAGGGCTGCCACCTTCCGTGTGGGACAAGGAGCCGGACGTTTGCCTTTTCGGGAACAGGCTCTGCCGCGGATGCGCACCGTGAGAGATTGCGTCTTTGGGAAAGCACAGATCCCAAAACCTGTTGTGCCTGTGAATAGGCTGCAGGGGGAAGGTGAAGACCAGCAACAGCTTTCCGGGCTGCCACCTTCCGTGTGGGACAAGGAGCCGGACGTTTGCCTTTTCGGGAACAGGCTCTGCCGAGGATGCGCACCGTGAGATGTTCCTTCTCTGGGCAAGCACAGATCCCCAAACCTGTTGTGCCTGTGAATAGGCTGCAGGGGGAAGGTGAAGACCAGCAACAGCTTTCCGGGCTGCCACCTTCCGTGTGGGACAAGGAGCCGGACGTTTGCCTTTTCGGGAACAGGCTCTGCCGAGGATGCGCACCGTGAGATGTTCCTTCTCTGGGCAAGCACAGATCCCAAAACCTGTTGTGCCTGTGAATAGGCTGCAGGGGGAACGTGAACACCAGCAACAGCTTTCAGGGCTGCCACCTTCCGTGTGGGACAAGGAGCCGGACGTTTGCCTTTTCGGGAACAGGCTCTGCCGAGGATGCGCACCGTGAGATGTTCCTTCTCTGGGCAAGCACAGATCCCCAAACCTGTTGTGCCTGTGAATAGGCTGCAGGGGGAAGGTGAAGACCAGCAAGAGCTTTCCGGGCTGCCACCTTCCGTGTGGGACAAGGAGCCGGACGTTTGTCTTTTCGGGAACAGGCTCTGCCGAGGCTGCGCACCGTGAGATGTTCCTTCTCTGGGCAAGCACAGATCCCCAAACCTGTTGTGCCTGTGAATAGGCTGCAGGGGGAAGGTGAAGACCAGCAAGAGCTTTCCGGGCTGCCACCTTCCGTGTGGGACAAGGAGCCGGACGTTTGCCTTTTCGGGAACAGGCTCTGCCGAGGATGCGCACCGTGAGATGTTCCTTCTCTGGGCAAGCACAGATCCCAAAACCTGTTGTGCCTGTGAATAGGCTGCAGGGGGAAGGTGAAGACCAGCAACAGCTTTCCGGGCTGCCACCTTCCGTGTGGGACAAGGAGCCGGATGTTTGCCTTTTCGGGAACAGGCTCTGCCGAGGATGCGCACCGTGAGATGTTCCTTCTCTGGGCAAGCACAGATCCCAAAACCTGTTGTGCCTGTGAATAGGCTGCAGGGGGAAGGTGAAGACCAGCAACAGCTTTCCGGGCTGCCACCTTCCGTGTGGGACAAGGAGCCGGACGTTTGCCTTTTCGGGAACAGGCTCTGCCGAGGATGCGCACCGTGAGATGTTCCTTCTCTGGGCAAGCAGAGATCCCCAAACCTGTTGTGCCTGTGAATAGGCTGCAGGGGGAAGGTGAAGACCAGCAACAGCTTTCCGGGCTGCCACCTTCCGTGTGGGACAAGGAGCCGGACGTTTGCCTTTTCGGGAACAGGCTCTGCCGAGGATGCGCACCGTGAGATGTTCCTTCTCTGGGCAAGCACAGATCCCCAAACCTGTTGTGCCTGTGAATAGGCTGCAGGGGGAAGGTGAAGACCAGCAACAGCTTTCCGGGCTGCCACCTTCCGTGTGGGACAAGGAGCCGGACGTTTGCCTTTTTGGGAACAGGCTCTGCCGAGGATGCGCACCGTGAGATGTTCCTTCTCTGGGCAAGCACAGATCCCCAAACCTGTTGTGCCTGTGAATAGGCTGCAGGGGGAAGGTGAAGACCAGCAACAGCTTTCCGGGCTGCCACCTTCCGTGAAGGACAAGGAGCCGGACGTTTGCCTTTTCGGGAACAGGCTCTGCCGAGGATGCGCACCGTGAGATGTTCCTTCTCTGGGCAAGCACAGATCCCCAAACCTGTTGTGCCTGTGAATAGGCTGCAGGGGGAAGGTGAAGACCAGCAACAGCTTTCCGGGCTGCCACCTTCCGTGTGGGACAAGGAGCCGGACGTTTGCCTTTTCGGGAACAGGCTCTGCCGAGGATGCGCACCGTGAGATGTTCCTTCTCTGGGCAAGCACAGATCCCCAAACCTGTTGTGCCTGTGAATAGGCTGCAGGGGGAAGGTGAAGACCAGCAACAGCTTTCCGGGCTGCCACCTTCCGTGTGGGACAAGGAGCCGGATGTTTGCCTTTTCGGGAACAGGCTCTGCCGAGGATGCGCACCGTGAGATGTTCCTTCTCTGGGCAAGCAGAGATCCCAAAACCTGTTGTGCCTGTGAATAGGCTGCAGGGGGAAGGTGAAGACCAGCAACAGCTTTCAGGGCTGCCACCTTCCGTGTGGGACAAGGAGCCGGACGTCTGCCTTTTCGGGAACAGGCTCTGCCGAGGATGCGCACCGTGAGATGTTCCTTCTCTGGGCAAGCACAGATCCCCAAACCTGTTGTGCCTGTGAATAGGCTGCAGGGGGAAGGTGAAGACCAGCAACAGCTTTCCGGGCTGCCACCTTCCGTGTGGGACAAGGAGCCGGACGTTTGCCTTTTCGGGAACAGGCTCTGCCGAGGATGCGCACCGTGAGATGTTCCTTCTCTGGGCAAGCACAGATCCCCAAACCTGTTGTGCCTGTGAATAGGCTGCAGGGGGAAGGTGAAGACCAGCAACAGCTTTCCGGGCTGCCACCTTCCGTGTGGGACAAGGAGCCGGACGTTTGCCTTTTCGGGAACAGGCTCTGCCGAGGATGCGCACCGTGAGAGATTGCGTCTTTGGGAAAGCACAGATCCCAAAACCTGTTGTGCCTGTGAATAGGCTGCAGGGGGAAGGTGAAGACCAGCAACAGCTTTCCGGGCTGCCACCTTCCGTGTGGGACAAGGAGCCGGACGTTTGCCTTTTTGGGAACAGGCTCTGCCGAGGATGCGCACCGTGAGATGTTCCTTCTCTGGGCAAGCACAGATCCCCAAACCTGTTGTGCCTGTGAATAGGCTGCAGGGGGAAGGTGAAGACCAGCAACAGCTTTCCGGGCTGCCACCTTCCGTGTGGGACAAGGAGCCGGACGTTTGCCTTTTCGGGAACAGGCTCTGCCGAGGATGCGCACCGTGAGATGTTCCTTCTCTGGGCAAGCACAGATCCCCAAACCTGTTGTGCCTGTGAATAGGCTGCAGGGGGAAGGTGAAGACCAGCAACAGCTTTCAGGGCTGCCACCTTCCGTGTGGGACAAGGAGCCGGACGTTTGCCTTTTCGGGAACAGGCTCTGCCGAGGGTGCGCACCGTGAGAGATTGCGTCTTTGGGAAAGCAGAGATCCCCAAACCTGTTGTGCCTGTGAATAGGCTGCAGGGGGAAGGTGAAGACCAGCAACAGCTTTCCGGGCTGCCACCTTCCGTGTGGGACAAGGAGCCGGACGTTTGCCTTTTCGGGAACAGGCTCTGCCGAGGATGCGCACCGTGAGATGTTCCTTCTCTGGGCAAGCACAGATCCCCAAACCTGTTGTGCCTGTGACTAGGCTGCAGGGGGAAGGTGAAGACCAGCAACAGCTTTCCGGGCTGCCACCTTCCGTGTGGGACAAGGAGCCGGACGTTTGCCTTTTCGGGAACAGGCTCTGCCGAGGATGCGCACCGTGAGATGTTCCTTCTCTGGGCAAGCACAGATCCCCAAACCTGTTGTGCCTGTGAATAGGCTGCAGGGGGAAGGTGAAGACCAGCAACAGCTTTCAGGGCTGCCACCTTCCGTGTGGGACAAGGAGCCGGACGTTTGCCTTTTCGGGAACAGGCTCTGCCGAGGATGCGCACCGTGAGATGTTCCTTCTCTGGGCAAGCACAGATCCCAAAACCTGTTGTGCCTGTGAATAGGCTGCAGGGGGAAGGTGAAGACCAGCAACAGCTTTCAGGGCTGCCACCTTCCGTGTGGGACAAGGAGCCGGACGTTTGCCTTTTCGGGAACAGGCTCTGCCGAGGATGCGCACCGTGAGATGTTCCTTCTCTGGGCAAGCACAGATCCCCAAACCTGTTGTGCCTGTGAATAGGCTGCAGGGGGAAGGTGAAGACCAGCAACAGCTTTCCGGGCTGCCACCTTCCGTGTGGGACAAGGAGCCGGACGTTTGCCTTTTCGGGAACAGGCTCTGCCGAGGATGCGCACCGTGAGATGTTCCTTCTCTGGGCAAGCACAGATCCCCAAACCTGTTGTGCCTGTGAATAGGCTGCAGGGGGAAGGTGAAGACCAGCAACAGCTTTCCGGGCTGCCACCTTCCGTGTGGGACAAGGAGCCGGATGTTTGCCTTTTCGGGAACAGGCTCTGCCGAGGATGCGCACCGTGAGATGTTCCTTCTCTGGGCAAGCACAGATCCCCAAACCTGTTGTGCCTGTGAATAGGCTGCAGGGGGAAGGTGAAGACCAGCAACAGCTTTCCGGGCTGCCACCTTCCGTGTGGGACAAGGAGCCGGACGTTTGCCTTTTTGGGAACAGGCTCTGCCGAGGATGCGCACCGTGAGATGTTCCTTCTCTGGGCAAGCACAGATCCTCAAACCTGTTGTGCCTGTGAATAGGCTGCAGGGGGAAGGTGAAGACCAGCAACAGCTTTCCGGGCTGCCACCTTCCGTGTGGGACAAGGAGCCGGACGTTTGCCTTTTCGGGAACAGGCTCTGCCGAGGATGCGCACCGTGAGATGTTCCTTCTCTGGGCAAGCACAGATCCCCAAACCTGTTGTGCCTGTGAATAGGCTGCAGGGGGAAGGTGAAGACCAGCAACAGCTTTCAGGGCTGCCACCTTCCGTGTGGGACAAGGAGCCGGACGTTTGCCTTTTCGGGAACAGGCTCTGCCGAGGGTGCGCACCGTGAGAGATTGCGTCTTTGGGAAAGCAGAGATCCCCAAACCTGTTGTGCCTGTGAATAGGCTGCAGGGGGAAGGTGAAGACCAGCAACAGCTTTCCGGGCTGCCACCTTCCGTGTGGGACAAGGAGCCGGACGTTTGCCTTTTCGGGAACAGGCTCTGCCGAGGATGCGCACCGTGAGATGTTCCTTCTCTGGGCAAGCACAGATCCCCAAACCTGTTGTGCCTGTGACTAGGCTGCAGGGGGAAGGTGAAGACCAGCAACAGCTTTCCGGGCTGCCACCTTCCGTGTGGGACAAGGAGCCGGACGTTTGCCTTTTCGGGAACAGGCTCTGCCGAGGATGCGCACCGTGAGATGTTCCTTCTCTGGGCAAGCACAGATCCCCAAACCTGTTGTGCCTGTGAATAGGCTGCAGGGGGAAGGTGAAGACCAGCAACAGCTTTCCGGGCTGCCACCTTCCATGTGGGACAAGGAGCCGGACGTTTGCCTTTTCGGGAACAGGCTCTGCCGAGGATGCGCACCGTGAGATGTTCCTTCTCTGGGCAAGCACAGATCCCAAAACCTGTTGTGCCTGTGAATAGGCTGCAGGGGGAACGTGAACACCAGCAACAGCTTTCAGGGCTGCCACCTTCCGTGTGGGACAAGGAGCCGGACGTTTGCCTTTTCGGGAACAGGCTCTGCCGAGGATGCGCACCGTGAGATGTTCCTTCTCTGGGCAAGCACAGATCCCAAAACCTGTTGTGCCTGTGAATAGGCTGCAGGGGGAAGGTGAAGACCAGCAACAGCTTTCAGGGCTGCCACCTTCCGTGTGGGACAAGGAGCCGGACGTTTGCCTTTTCGGGAACAGGCTCTGCCGAGGATGCGCACCGTGAGATGTTCCTTCTCTGGGCAAGCACAGATCCCCAAACCTGTTGTGCCTGTGAATAGGCTGCAGGGGGAAGGTGAAGACCAGCAAGAGCTTTCAGGGCTGCCACCTTCCGTGTGGGACAAGGAGCCGGACGTTTGCCTTTTCGGGAACAGGCTCTGCCGAGGATGCGCACCGTGAGATGTTCCTTCTCTGGGCAAGCACAGATCCCCAAACCTGTTGTGCCTGTGAATAGGCTGCAGGGGGAAGGTGAAGACCAGCAAGAGCTTTCCGGGCTGCCACCTTCCGTGTGGGACAAGGAGCCGGACGTTTGCCTTTTCGGGAACAGGCTCTGCCGAGGATGCGCACCGTGAGATGTTCCTTCTCTGGGCAAGCACAGATCCCCAAACCTGTTGTGCCTGTGAATAGGCTGCAGGGGGAAGGTGAAGACCAGCAACAGCTTTCCGGGCTGCCACCTTCCGTGTGGGACAAGGAGCCGGACGTTTGCCTTTTCGGGAACAGGCTCTGCCGAGGATGCGCACCGTGAGATGTTCCTTCTCTGGGCAAGCACAGATCCCCAAACCTGTTGTGCCTGTGAATAGGCTGCAGGGGGAAGGTGAAGACCAGCAAGAGCTTTCCGGGCTGCCACCTTCCGTGTGGGACAAGGAGCCGGACGTTTGCCTTTTCGGGAACAGGCTCTGCCGAGGATGCGCACCGTGAGATGTTCCTTCTCTGGGCAAGCACAGATCCCCAAACCTGTTGTGCCTGTGAATAGGCTGCAGGGGGAAGGTGAAGACCAGCAACAGCTTTCCGGGCTGCCACCTTCCGTGTGGGACAAGGAGCCGGACGTTTGCCTTTTCGGGAACAGGCTCTGCCGAGGATGCGCACCGTGAGATGTTCCTTCTCTGGGCAAGCACAGATCCCAAAACCTGTTGTGCCTGTGAATAGGCTGCAGGGGGAAGGTGAAGACCAGCAACAGCTTTCCGGGCTGCCACCTTCCGTGTGGGACAAGGAGCCGGACGTTTGCCTTTTCGGGAACAGGCTCTGCCGAGGATGCGCACCGTGATATGTTCCTTCTCTGCGCAAGCACAGATCCCAAAACCTGTTGTGCCTGTGAATAGGCTGCAGGGGGAAGGTGAAGACCAGCAACAGCTTTCAGGGCTGCCACCTTCCGTGTGGGACAAGGAGCCGGACGTTTGCCTTTTCGGGAACAGGCTCTGCTGAGGATGCGCACCGTGAGATGTTCCTTCTCTGGGCAAGCACAGATCCCCAAACCTGTTGTGCCTGTGAATAGGCTGCAGGGGGAAGGTGAAGACCAGCAACAGCTTTCCGGGCTGCCACCTTCCGTGTGGGACAAGGAGCCGGACGTTTGCCTTTTCGGGAACAGGCTCTGCCGAGGATGCGCACCGTGAGAGATTGCGTCTTTGGGAAAGCACAGATCCCAAAACCTGTTGTGCCTGTGAATAGGCTGCAGGGGGAAGGTGAAGACGAGCAACAGCTTTCCGGGCTGCCACCTTCCGTGTGGGACAAGGAGCCGGACGTTTGCCTTTTCGGGAACAGGCTCTGCCGAGGATGCGCACCGTGAGATGTTCCTTCTCTGCGCAAGCAGAGATCCCAAAACCTGTTGTGCCTGTGAATAGGCTGCAGGGGGAAGGTGAAGACCAGCAAGAGCTTTCCGGGCTGCCACCTTCCGTGTGGGACAAGGAGCCGGACGTTTGCCTTTTCGGGAACAGGCTCTGCCGAGGATGCGCACCGTGAGATGTTCCTTCTCTGGGCAAGCACAGATCCCCAAACCTGTTGTGCCTGTGAATAGGCCGCAGGGGGAAGGTGAAGACCAGCAACAGCTTTCAGGGCTGCCACCTTCCGTGTGGGACAAGGAGCCGGACGTTTGCCTTTTCGGGAACAGGCTCTGCCGAGGATGCGCACCGTGAGATGTTCCTTCTCTGGGCAAGCACAGATCCCCAAACCTGTTGTGCCTGTGAATAGGCCGCAGGGGGAAGGTGAAGACCAGCAACAGCTTTCAGGGCTGCCACCTTCCGTGTGGGACAAGGAGCCGGACATTTGCCTTTTCGGGAACAGGCTCTGCCGAGGATGCGCACCGTGAGATGTTCCTTCTCTGGGCAAGCACAGATCCCCAAACCTGTTGTGCCTGTGAATAGGCTGCAGGGGGAAGGTGAAGACCAGCAACAGCTTTCCGGGCTGCCACCTTCCGTGTGGGACAAGGAGCCGGACGTTTGCCTTTTCGGGAACAGGCTCTGCCGAGGATGCGCACCGTGAGATGTTCCTTCTCTGGGAAAGCACAGATCCCCAAACCTGTTGTGCCTGTGAATAGGCTGCAGGGGGAAGGTGAAGACCAGCAACAGCTTTCCGGGCTGCCACCTTCCGTGTGGGACAAGGAGCCGGACGTTTGCCTTTTCGGGAACAGGCTCTGCCGAGGATGCGCACCGTGAGATGTTCCTTCTCTGGGCAAGCACAGATCCCAAAACCTGTTGTGCCTGTGAATAGGCTGCAGGGGGAAGGTGAAGACCAGCAAGAGCTTTCCGGGCTGCCACCTTCCGTGTGGGACAAGGAGCCGGACGTTTGCCTTTTCGGGAACAGGCTCTGCTGAGGATGCGCACCGTGAGATGTTCCTTCTCTGGGCAAGCACAGATCCCAAAACCTGTTGTGCCTGTGAATAGGCTGCAGGGGGAAGGTGAAGACCAGCAACAGCTTTCCGGGCTGCCACCTTCCGTGTGGGACAAGGAGCCGGACGTTTGCCTTTTCGGGAACAGGCTCTGCCGAAGATGCGCACCGTGAGATGTTCCTTCTCTGGGCAAGCACAGATCCCCAAACCTGTTGTGCCTGTGAATAGGCTGCAGGGGGAAGGTGAAGACCAGCAACAGCTTTCAGGGCTGCCACCTTCCGTGTGGGACAAGGAGCCGGACGTTTGCCTTTTCGGGAACAGGCTCTGCCGAGGATGCGCACCGTGAGAGATTGCGTCTTTGGGAAAGCACAGATCCCCAAACCTGTTGTGCCTGTGAATAGGCTGCAGGGGGAAGGTGAAGACCAGCAACAGCTTTCCGGGCTGCCACCTTCCGTGTGGGACAAGGAGCCGGACGTTTGCCTTTTCGGGAACAGGCTCTGCCGAGGATGCGCACCGTGAGATGTTCCTTCTCTGCGCAAGCAGAGATCCCAAAACCTGTTGTGCCTGTGAATAGGCTGCAGGGGGAAGGTGAAGACCAGCAACAGCTTTCAGGGCTGCCACCTTCCGTGTGGGACAAGGAGCCGGACGTTTGCCTTTTCGGGAACAGGCTCTGCCGAGGATGCGCACTGTGAGATGTTCCTTCTCTGGGCAAGCACAGATCCCCAAACCTGTTGTGCCTGTGAATAGGCTGCAGGGGGAAGGTGAAGACCAGCAACAGCTTTCCGGGCTGCCACCTTCCGTGTGGGACAAGGAGCCGGACGTTTGCCTTTTCGGGAACAGGCTCTGCCGAGGATGCGCACCGTGAGATGTTCCTTCTCTGGGCAAGCACAGATCCCCAAACCTGTTGTGCCTGTGAATAGGCTGCAGGGGGAAGGTGAAGACGAGCAACAGCTTTCCGGGCTGCCACCTTCCGTGTGGGACAAGGAGCCGGACGTTTGCCTTTTCGGGAACAGGCTCTGCCGAGGATGCGCACCGTGAGAGATTGCGTCTTTGGGCAAGCACAGATCCCCAAACCTGTTGTGCCTGTGAATAGGCTGCAGGGGGAAGGTGAAGACCAGCAACAGCTTTCCGGGCTGCCACCTTCCGTGTGGGACAAGGAGCCGGACGTTTGCCTTTTCGGGAACAGGCTCTGCCGAGGATGCGCACCGTGAGATGTTCCTTCTCTGGGCAAGCACAGATCCCAAAACCTGTTGTGCCTGTGACTAGGCTGCAGGGGGAAGGTGAAGACCAGCAACAGCTTTCCGGGCTGCCACCTTCCGTGTGGGACAAGGAGCCGGACGTTTGCCTTTTCAGGAACAGGCTCTGTCGAGGATGCGCACCGTGAGATGTTCCTTCTCTGGGCAAGCAGAGATCCCAAAACCTGTTGTGCCTGTGAATAGGCTGCAGGGGGAAGGTGAAGACCAGCAACAGCTTTCCGGGCTGCCACCTTCCGTGTGGGACAAGGAGCCGGACGTTTGCCTTTTCGGGAACAGGCTCTGCCGAGGATGCGCACCGTGAGAGATTGCGTCTTTGGGCAAGCACAGATCCCCAAACCTGTTGTGCCTGTGAATAGGCTGCAGGGGGAAGGTGAAGACCAGCAACAGCTTTCCGGGCTGCCACCTTCCGTGTGGGACAAGGAGCCGGACGTTTGCCTTTTCGGGAACAGGCTCTGCCGAGGATGCGCACCGTGAGATGTTCCTTCTCTGGGCAAGCACAGATCCCAAAACCTGTTGTGCCTGTGAATAGGCTGCAGGGGGAAGGTGAAGACCAGCAACAGCTTTCCGGGCTGCCACCTTCCGTGTGGGACAAGGAGCCGGACGTTTGCCTTTTCGGGAACAGGCTCTGCCGAGGATGCGCACCGTGAGATGTTCCTTCTCTGGGCAAGCAGAGATCCCAAAACCTGTTGTGCCTGTGAATAGGCTGCAGGGGGAAGGTGAAGACCAGCAACAGCTTTCCGGGCTGCCACCTTCCGTGTGGGACAAGGAGCCGGACGTTTGCCTTTTCGGGAACAGGCTCTGCCGAGGATGCGCACCGTGAGATGTTCCTTCTCTGGGCAAGCACAGATCCCCAAACCTGTTGTGCCTGTGAATAGGCTGCAGGGGGAAGGTGAAGACCAGCAAGAGCTTTCCGGGCTGCCACCTTCCGTGTGGGACAAGGAGCCGGACGTTTGCCTTTTCGGGAACAGGCTCTGCCGAGGATGCGCACCGTGAGATGTTCCTTCTCTGGGCAAGCACAGATCCCCAAACCTGTTGTGCCTGTGAATAGGCTGCAGGGGGAAGGTGAAGACCAGCAAGAGCTTTCCGGGCTGCCACCTTCCGTGTGGGACAAGGAGCCGGACGTTTGCCTTTTCGGGAACAGGCTCTGCCGAGGATGCGCACCGTGAGATGTTCCTTCTCTGGGCAAGCACAGATCCCCAAACCTGTTGTGCCTGTGAATAGGCTGCAGGGGGAAGGTGAAGACCAGCAAGAGCTTTCCGGGCTGCCACCTTCCGTGTGGGACAAGGAGCCGGACGTTTGCCTTTTCGGGAACAGGCTCTGCCGAGGATGCGCACCGTGAGATGTTCCTTCTCTGGGCAAGCACAGATCCCCAAACCTGTTGTGCCTGTGAATAGGCTGCAGGGGGAAGGTGAAGACCAGCAAGAGCTTTCCGGGCTGCCACCTTCCGTGTGGGACAAGGAGCCGGACGTTTGCCTTTTCGGGAACAGGCTCTGCCGAGGATGCGCACCGTGAGATGTTCCTTCTCTGGGCAAGCACAGATCCCAAAACCTGTTGTGCCTGTGAATAGGCTGCAGGGGGAAGGTGAAGACCAGCAACAGCTTTCCGGGCTGCCACCTTCCGTGTGGGACAAGGAGCCGGACGTTTGCCTTTTCGGGAACAGGCTCTGCCGAGGATGCGCACCGTGAGATGTTCCTTCTCTGGGCAAGCACAGATCCCCAAACCTGTTGTGCCTGTGAATAGGCTGCAGGGGGAAGGTGAAGACCAGCAACAGCTTTCCGGGCTGCCACCTTCCGTGTGGGACAAGGAGCCGGACGTTTGCCTTTTCGGGAACAGGCTCTGCTGAGGATGCGCACCGTGAGATGTTCCTTCTCTGGGCAAGCACAGATCCCCAAACCTGTTGTGCCTGTGAATAGGCTGCAGGGGGAAGGTGAAGACCAGCAACAGCTTTCCGGGCTGCCACCTTCCGTGTGGGACAAGGAGCCGGACGTTTGCCTTTTCGGGAACAGGCTCTGCCGAGGATGCGCACCGCGAGAGATTGCGTCTTTGGGAAAGCAGAGATTCCCAGTGCGGTGGTGCCTGTGAATAGGCTGCAGGGGGAAGGTGAAGACCAGCAACAGCTTTCCGGGCTGCCACCTTCCGTGTGGGACAAGGAGCCGGACGTTTGCCTTTTCGGGAACAGGCTCTGCCGAGGATGCGCACCGTGAGATGTTCCTTCTCTGGGCAAGCACAGATCCCCAAACCTGTTTTGCCTGTGAATAGGCTGCAGGGGGAAGGTGAAGACCAGCAACAGCTTTCAGGGCTGCCACCTTCCGTGTGGGACAAGGAGCCGGACGTTTGCCTTTTCGGGAACAGGCTCTGCCGAGGATGCGCACCGTGAGAGATAGCGTCTTTGGGAAAGCACAGATCCCAAAACCTGTTGTGCCTGTGAATAGGCTGCAGGGGGAAGGTGAAGACCAGCAACAGCTTTCAGGGCTGCCACCTTCCGTGTGGGACAAGGAGCCGGACGTTTGCCTTTTCGGGAACAGGCTCTGCCGAGGATGCGCACCGTGAGATGTTCCTTCTCTGGGCAAGCACAGATCCCCAAACCTGTTGTGCCTGTGAATAGGCTGCAGGGGGAAGGTGAAGACCAGCAACAGCTTTCAGGGCTGCCACCTTCCGTGTGGGACAAGGAGCCGGACGTTTGCCTTTTCGGGAACAGGCTCTGCCGAGGATGCGCACCGTGAGATGTTCCTTCTCTGGGCAAGCACAGATCCCAAAACCTGTTGTGCCTGTGAATAGGCTGCAGGGGGAAGGTGAAGACCAGCAACAGCTTTCCGGGCTGCCACCTTCCGTGTGGGACAAGGAGCCGGACGTTTGCCTTTTCGGGAACAGGCTCTGCCGAGGATGCGCACCGTGAGATGTTCCTTCTCTGCGCAAGCAGAGATCCCAAAACCTGTTGTGCCTGTGAATAGGCTGCAGGGGGAAGGTGAAGACCAGCAACAGCTTTCAGGGCTGCCACCTTCCGTGTGGGACAAGGAGCCGGACGTTTGCCTTTTCGGGAACAGGCTCTGCCGAGGATGCGCACCGTGAGATGTTCCTTCTCTGGGCAAGCACAGATCCCCAAACCTGTTGTGCCTGTGAATAGGCTGCAGGGGGAAGGTGAAGACCAGCAACAGCTTTCAGGGCTGCCACCTTCCGTGTGGGACAAGGAGCCGGACGTTTGCCTTTTCGGGAACAGGCTCTGCCGAGGATGCGCACCGTGAGATGTTCCTTCTCTGGGCAAGCACAGATCCCAAAACCTGTTGTGCCTGTGAATAGGCTGCAGGGGGAAGGTGAAGACCAGCAACAGCTTTCCGGGCTGCCACCTTCCGTGTGGGACAAGGAGCCGGACGTTTGCCTTTTCGGGAACAGGCTCTGCCGAGGATGCGCACCGTGAGATGTTCCTTCTCTGGGCAAGCACAGATCCCCAAACCTGTTGTGCCTGTGAATAGGCCGCAGGGGGAAGGTGAAGACCAGCAACAGCTTTCAGGGCTGCCACCTTCCGTGTGGGACAAGGAGCCGGACGTTTGCCTTTTCGGGAACAGGCTCTGCCGAGGATGCGCACCGTGAGATGTTCCTTCTCTGGGCAAGCACAGATCCCCAAACCTGTTGTGCCTGTGAATAGGCCGCAGGGCAAGATGAAGACCAGCAAGAGCTTTCCGGGCTGCCACCTTCCGTGTGGGACAAGGAGCCGGACGTTTGCCTTTTCGGGAACAGGCTCTGCCGAGGATGCGCACCGTGAGATGTTCCTTCTCTGGGCAAGCACAGATCCCAAAACCTGTTGTGCCTGTGAATAGGCTGCAGGGGGAAGGTGAAGACCAGCAACAGCTTTCCGGGCTGCCACCTTCCGTGTGGGACAAGGAGCCGGACGTTTGCCTTTTCGGGAACAGGCTCTGCCGAGGATGCGCACCGTGAGATGTTCCTTCTCTGGGCAAGCACAGATCCCCAAACCTGTTGTGCCTGTGAATAGGCCGCAGGGGGAAGGTGAAGACCAGCAACAGCTTTCCGGGCTGCCACCTTCCGTGTGGGACAAGGAGCCGGACGTTTGCCTTTTCGGGAACAGGCTCTGCCGAGGATGCGCACCGTGAGATGTTCCTTCTCTGGGCAAGCACAGATCCCCAAACCTGTTGTGCCTGTGAATAGGCCGCAGGGGGAAGGTGAAGACCAGCAAGAGCTTTCCGGGCTGCCACCTTCCGTGTGGGACAAGGAGCCGGACGTTTGCCTTTTCGGGAACAGGCTCTGCCGAGGATGCGCACCGTGAGATGTTCCTTCTCTGGGCAAGCACAGATCCCCAAACCTGTTGTGCCTGTGAATAGGCTGCAGGGGGAAGGTGAAGACCAGCAACAGCTTTCCGGGCTGCCACCTTCCGTGTGGGACAAGGAGCCGGACGTTTGCCTTTTCGGGAACAGGCTCTGCCGAGGATGCGCACCGTGAGATGTTCCTTCTCTGGGCAAGCACAGATCCCCAAACCTGTTGTGCCTGTGAATAGGCTGCAGGGGGAAGGTGAAGACCAGCAACAGCTTTCCGGGCTGCCACCTTCCGTGTGGGACAAGGAGCCGGACGTTTGCCTTTTCGGGAACAGGCTCTGCTGAGGATGCGCACCGTGAGATGTTCCTTCTCTGGGCAAGCACAGATCCCAAAACCTGTTGTGCCTGTGAATAGGCTGCAGGGGGAAGGTGAAGACCAGCAACAGCTTTCCGGGCTGCCACCTTCCGTGTGGGACAAGGAGCCGGACGTTTGCCTTTTCGGGAACAGGCTCTGCCGAGGATGCGCACCGTGAGATGTTCCTTCTCTGCGCAAGCACAGATCCCAAAACCTGTTGTGCCTGTGAATAGGCTGCAGGGGGAAGGTGAAGACCAGCAACAGCTTTCCGGGCTGCCACCTTCCGTGTGGGACAAGGAGCCGGACGTTTGCCTTTTCGGGAACAGGCTCTGCCGAGGATGCGCACCGTGAGAGATTGCGTCTTTGGGAAAGCAGAGATCCCCAAACCTGTTGTGCCTGTGAATAGGCTGCAGGGGGAAGGTGAAGACCAGCAACAGCTTTCCGGGCTGCCACCTTCCGTGTGGGACAAGGAGCCGGACGTTTGCCTTTTCGGGAACAGGCTCTGCCGAGGATGCGCACCGTGAGAGATTGCGTCTTTGGGAAAGCACAGATCCCCAAACCTGTTGTGCCTGTGAATAGGCTGCAGGGGGAAGGTGAAGACCAGCAACAGCTTTCAGGGCTGCCACCATCCGTGTGGGACAAGGAGCCGGACGTTTGCCTTTTCGGGAACAGGCTCTGCCGAGGATGCGCACCGTGAGATGTTCCTTCTCTGGGCAAGCACAGATCCCCAAACCTGTTGTGCCTGTGAATAGGCTGCAGGGGGAAGGTGAAGACCAGCAACAGCTTTCCGGGCTGCCACCTTCCGTGTGGGACAAGGAGCCGGATGTTTGCCTTTTTGGGAACAGGCTCTGCAGAGGATGCGCACCGTGAGATGTTCCTTCTCTGGGCAAGCAGAGATCCCCAAACCTGTTGTGCCTGTGAATAGGCTGCAGGGGGAAGGTGAAGACCAGCAACAGCTTTCAGGGCTGCCACCTTCCGTGTGGGACAAGGAGCCGGACGTTTGCCTTTTCGGGAACAGGCTCTGCCGAGGATGCGCACCGTGAGATGTTCCTTCTCTGCGCAAGCACAGATCCCCAAACCTGTTGTGCCTGTGAATAGGCTGCAGGGGGAAGGTGAAGACCAGCAACAGCTTTCCGGGCTGCCACCTTCCGTGTGGGACAAGGAGCCGGACGTTTGCCTTTTCGGGAACAGGCTCTGCCGAGGATGCGCACCGTGAGATGTTCCTTCTCTGGGCAAGCACAGATCCCCAAACCTGTTGTGCCTGTGAATAGGCTGCAGGGGGAAGGTGAAGACCAGCAACAGCTTTCCGGGCTGCCACCTTCCGTGTGGGACAAGGAGCCGGACGTTTGCCTTTTCGGGAACAGGCTCTGCCGAGGATGCGCACCGTGAGATGTTCCTTCTCTGGGCAAGCACAGATCCCCAAACCTGTTGTGCCTGTGACTAGGCTGCAGGGGGAAGGTGAAGACCAGCAACAGCTTTCCGGGCTGCCACCTTCCGTGTGGGACAAGGAGCCGGACGTTTGCCTTTTCGGGAACAGGCTCTGCCGAGGATGCGCACCGTGAGATGTTCCTTCTCTGGGCAAGCACAGATCCCAAAACCTGTTGTGCCTGTGAATAGGCTGCAGGGGGAAGGTGAAGACCAGCAACAGCTTTCCGGGCTGCCACCTTCCGTGTGGGACAAGGAGCCGGACGTTTGCCTTTTCGGGAACAGGCTCTGCCGAGGATGCGCACCGTGAGATGTTCCTTCTCTGGGCAAGCACAGATCCCCAAACCTGTTGTGCCTGTGAATAGGCTGCAGGGGGAAGGTGAAGACCAGCAACAGCTTTCCGGGCTGCCACCTTCCGTGAAGGACAAGGAGCCGGACGTTTGCCTTTTCGGGAACAGGCTCTGCTGAGGATGCGCACCGTGAGATGTTCCTACTCTGGGCAAGCACAGATCCCAAAACCTGTTGTGCCTGTGAATAGGCTGCAGGGGGAAGGTGAAGACCAGCAACAGCTTTCCGGGCTGCCACCTTCCGTGTGGGACAAGGAGCCGGACGTTTGCCTTTTCGGGAACAGGCTCTGCCGAAGATGCGCACCGTGAGATGTTCCTTCTCTGGGCAAGCACAGATCCCCAAACCTGTTGTGCCTGTGAATAGGCTGCAGGGGGAAGGTGAAGACCAGCAACAGCTTTCCGGGCTGCCACCTTCCGTGTGGGACAAGGAGCCGGACGTTTGCCTTTTCGGGAACAGGCTCTGCCGAGGATGCGCACCGTGAGAGATTGCGTCTTTGGGAAAGCAGAGATCCCCAAACCTGTTGTGCCTGTGAATAGGCTGCAGGGGGAAGGTGAAGACCAGCAACAGCTTTCCGGGCTGCCACCTTCCGTGTGGGACAAGGAGCCGGACGTTTGCCTTTTCGGGAACAGGCTCTGCCAAGGATGCGCACCGTGAGATGTTCCTTCTCTGGGCAAGCACAGATCCCCAAACCTGTTGTGCCTGTGAATAGGCCGCAGGGGGAAGGTGAAGACCAGCAACAGCTTTCCGGGCTGCCACCTTCCGTGTGGGACAAGGAGCCGGACGTTTGCCTTTTCGGGAACAGGCTCTGCCGAGGATGCGCACCGTGAGATGTTCCTTCTCTGGGCAAGCACAGATCCCAAAACCTGTTGTGCCTGTGAATAGGCTGCAGGGGGAAGTTGAAGACCAGCAACAGCTTTCCGGGCTGCCACCTTCCGTGTGGGACAAGGAGCCGGACGTTTGCCTTTTCGGGAACAGGCTCTGCCGAGGATGCGCACCGTGAGATGTTCCTTCTCTGGGCAAGCACAGATCCCCAAACCTGTTGTGCCTGTGACTAGGCTGCAGGGGGAAGGTGAAGACCAGCAACAGCTTTCCGGGCTGCCACCTTCCGTGTGGGACAAGGAGCCGGACGTTTGCCTTTTCGGGAACAGGCTCTGCCGAGGATGCGCACCGTGAGATGTTCCTTCTCTGCGCAAGCACAGATCCCAAAACCTGTTGTGCCTGTGACTAGGCTGCAGGGGGAAGGTGAAGACCAGCAACAGCTTTCCGGGCTGCCACCTTCCGTGTGGGACAAGGAGCCGGACGTTTGCCTTTTTGGGAACAGGCTCTGCCGAGGATGCGCACCGTGAGATGTTCCTTCTCTGGGCAAGCAGAGATCCCAAAACCTGTTGTGCCTGTGAATAGGCTGCAGGGGGAAGGTGAAGACCAGCAACAGCTTTCCGGGCTGCCACCTTCCGTGTGGGACAAGGAGCCGGACGTTTGCCTTTTCGGGAACAGGCTCTGCCGAGGATGCGCACCGTGAGATGTTCCTTCTCTGCGCAAGCACAGATCCCCAAACCTGTTGTGCCTGTGAATAGGCTGCAGGGGGAAGGTGAAGACCAGCAACAGCTTTCCGGGCTGCCACGTTCCGTGTGGGACAAGGAGCCGGACGTTTGCCTTTTCGGAAACAGGCTCTGCCGAGGATGCGCACCGTGAGATGTTCCTTCTCTGGGCAAGCACAGATCCCCAAACCTGTTGTGCCTGTGAATAGGCTGCAGGGGGAAGGTGAAGACCAGCAACAGCTTTCAGGGCTGCCACCTTCCGTGTGGGACAAGGAGCCGGACGTTTGCCTTTTCGGGAACAGGCTCTGCCGAGGATGCGCACCGTGAGATGTTCCTTCTCTGGGCAAGCACAGATCCCCAAACCTGTTGTGCCTGTGAATAGGCTGCAGGGGGAAGGTGAAGACCAGCAACAGCTTTCCGGGCTGCCACCTTCCGTGTGGGACAAGGAGCCGGACGTTTGCCTTTTCGGGAACAGGCTCTGCCGAGGATGCGCACCGTGAGATGTTCCTTCTCTGGGCAAGCACAGATCCCCAAACCTGTTGTGCCTGTGAATAGGCTGCAGGGGGAAGGTGAAGACCAGCAAGAGCTTTCCGGGCTGCCACCTTCCGTGTGGGACAAGGAGCCGGACGTTTGCCTTTTCGGGAACAGGCTCTGCCGAGGATGCGCACCGTGAGATGTTCCTTCTCTGCGCAAGCACAGATCCCAAAACCTGTTGTGCCTGTGAATAGGCTGCAGGGGGAAGGTGAAGACCAGCAAGAGCTTTCCGGGCTGCCACCTTCCGTGTGGGACAAGGAGCCGGACGTTTGCCTTTTCGGGAACAGGCTCTGCCGAGGATGCGCACCGTGAGATGTTCCTTCTCTGGGCAAGCACAGATCCCCAAACCTGTTGTGCCTGTGAATAGGCTGCAGGGGGAAGGTGAAGACCAGCAACAGCTTTCCGGGCTGCCACCTTCCGTGTGGGACAAGGAGCCGGACGTTTGCCTTTTCGGGAACAGGCTCTGCCGAGGATGCGCACCGTGAGATGTTCCTTCTCTGGGCAAGCACAGATCCCCAAACCTGTTGTGCCTGTGAATAGGCTGCAGGGGGAAGGTGAAGACCAGCAACAGCTTTCCGGGCTGCCACCTTCCGTGTGGGACAAGGAGCCGGACGTTTGCCTTTTCGGGAACAGGCTCTGCCGAAGATGCGCACCGTGAGATGTTCCTTCTCTGGGCAAGCACAGATCCCCAAACCTGTTGTGCCTGTGAATAGGCTGCAGGGGGAAGGTGAAGACCAGCACCAGCTTTCCGGGCTGCCACCTTCCGTGTGGGACAAGGAGCCGGATGTTTGCCTTTTTGGGAACAGGCTCTGCCGAGGATGCGCACCGTGAGAGATAGCGTCTTTGGGCAAGCACAGATCCCCAAACCTGTTGTGCCTGTGAATAGGCTGCAGGGGGAAGGTGAAGACCAGCAACAGCTTTCCAGGCTGCCACCTTCCGTGTGGGACAAGGAGCCGGACGTTTGCCTTTTCGGGAACAGGCTCTGCCGAGGATGCGCACCGTGAGATGTTCCTTCTCTGCGCAAGCACAGATCCCAAAACCTGTTGTGCCTGTGAATAGGCTGCAGGGGGAAGGTGAAGACCAGCAACAGCTTTCCGGGCTGCCACCTTCCGTGTGGGACAAGGAGCCGGACGTTTGCCTTTTCGGAAACAGGCTCTGCCGAGGATGCGCACCGTGAGATGTTCCTTCTCTGGGCAAGCACAGATCCCCAAACCTGTTGTGCCTGTGAATAGGCTGCAGGGGGAAGGTGAAGACCAGCAACAGCTTTCAGGGCTGCCACCTTCCGTGTGGGACAAGGAGCCGGACGTTTGCCTTTTCGGGAACAGGCTCTGCCGAGGATGCGCACCGTGAGATGTTCCTTCTCTGGGCAAGCACAGATCCCCAAACCTGTTGTGCCTGTGAATAGGCTGCAGGGGGAAGGTGAAGACCAGCAACAGCTTTCCGGGCTGCCACCTTCCGTGTGGGACAAGGAGCCGGACGTTTGCCTTTTCGGGAACAGGCTCTGCCGAGGATGCGCACCGTGAGATGTTCCTTCTCTGGGCAAGCACAGATCCCCAAACCTGTTGTGCCTGTGAATAGGCTGCAGGGGGAAGGTGAAGACCAGCAAGAGCTTTCCGGGCTGCCACCTTCCGTGTGGGACAAGGAGCCGGACGTTTGCCTTTTCGGGAACAGGCTCTGCCGAGGATGCGCACCGTGAGATGTTCCTTCTCTGCGCAAGCACAGATCCCAAAACCTGTTGTGCCTGTGAATAGGCTGCAGGGGGAAGGTGAAGACCAGCAAGAGCTTTCCGGGCTGCCACCTTCCGTGTGGGACAAGGAGCCGGACGTTTGCCTTTTCGGGAACAGGCTCTGCCGAGGATGCGCACCGTGAGAGATTACGTCTTTGGGAAAGCAGACATCCCCAAACCTGTTGTGCCTGTGAATAGGCTGCAGGGGGAAGGTGAAGACCAGCAACAGCTTTCCGGGCTGCCACCTTCCGTGTGGGACAAGGAGCCGGACGTTTGCCTTTTCGGGAACAGGCTCTGCCGAGGATGCGCACCGTGAGATGTTCCTTCTCTGGGCAAGCACAGATCCCCAAACCTGTTGTGCCTGTGAATAGGCTGCAGGGGGAAGGTGAAGACCAGCAACAGCTTTCCGGGCTGCCACCTTCCGTGTGGGACAAGGAGCCGGACGTTTGCCTTTTCGGGAACAGGCTCTGCCGAAGATGCGCACCGTGAGATGTTCCTTCTCTGGGCAAGCACAGATCCCCAAACCTGTTGTGCCTGTGAATAGGCTGCAGGGGGAAGGTGAAGACCAGCACCAGCTTTCCGGGCTGCCACCTTCCGTGTGGGACAAGGAGCCGGATGTTTGCCTTTTTGGGAACAGGCTCTGCCGAGGATGCGCACCGTGAGAGATAGCGTCTTTGGGCAAGCACAGATCCCCAAACCTGTTGTGCCTGTGAATAGGCTGCAGGGGGAAGGTGAAGACCAGCAACAGCTTTCCAGGCTGCCACCTTCCGTGTGGGACAAGGAGCCGGACGTTTGCCTTTTCGGGAACAGGCTCTGCCGAGGATGCGCACCGTGAGATGTTCCTTCTCTGCGCAAGCACAGATCCCAAAACCTGTTGTGCCTGTGAATAGGCTGCAGGGGGAAGGTGAAGACCAGCAACAGCTTTCCGGGCTGCCACCTTCCGTGTGGGACAAGGAGCCGGACGTTTGCCTTTTTGGGAACAGGCTCTGCCGAGGATGCGCACCGTGAGATGTTCCTTCTCTGGGCAAGCACAGATCCCCAAACCTGTTGTGCCTGTGAATAGGCCGCAGGGGGAAGGTGAAGACCAGCAACAGCTTTCAGGGCTGCCACCTTCCGTGTGGGACAAGGAGCCGGACGTTTGCCTTTTCGGGAACAGGCTCTGCCGAGGATGCGCACCGTGAGATGTTCCTTCTCTGGGCAAGCACAGATCCCCAAACCTGTTGTGCCTGTGAATAGGCTGCAGGGGGAAGGTGAAGACCAGCAACAGCTTTCCGGGCTGCCACCTTCCGTGTGGGACAAGGAGCCGGACGTTTGCCTTTTCGGGAACAGGCTCTGCCGAGGATGCGCACCGTGAGATGTTCCTTCTCTGGGCAAGCACAGATCCCCAAACCTGTTGTGCCTGTGAATAGGCTGCAGGGGGAAGGTGAAGACCAGCAACAGCTTTCCGGGCTGCCACCTTCCGTGTGGGACAAGGAGCCGGACGTTTGCCTTTTCGGGAACAGGCTCTGCCGAGGATGCGCACCGTGAGAGATTGCGTCTTTGGGTAAGCAGAGATCCCAAAACCTGTTGTGCCTGTGAATAGGCTGCAGGGGGAAGGTGAAGACCAGCAAGAGCTTTCCGGGCTGCCACCTTCCGTGTGGGACAAGGAGCCGGACGTTTGCCTTTTCGGGAACAGGCTCTGCCGAGGATGCGCACCGTGAGATGTTCCTTCTCTGGGCAAGCACAGATCCCCAAACCTGTTGTGCCTGTGAATAGGCTGCAGGGGGAAGGTGAAGACCAGCACCAGCTTTCCGGGCTGCCACCTTCCGTGTGGGACAAGGAGCCGGACGTTTGCCTTTTCGGGAACAGGCTCTGCCGAGGATGCGCACCGTGAGATGTTCCTTCTCTGGGCAAGCACAGATCCCAAAACCTGTTGTGCCTGTGAATAGGCTGCAGGGGGAAGGTGAAGACCAGCAACAGCTTTCAGGGCTGCCACCTTCCGTGTGGGACAAGGAGCCGGACGTCTGCCTTTTCGGGAACAGGCTCTGCCGAGGATGCGCACCGTGAGATGTTCCTTCTCTGGGCAAGCACAGATCCCCAAACCTGTTGTGCCTGTGACTAGGCTGCAGGGGGAAGGTGAAGACCAGCAAGAGCTTTCCGGGCTGCCACCTTCCGTGTGGGACAAGGAGCCGGACGTTTGCCTTTTCGGGAACAGGCTCTGCCGAGGATGCGCACCGTGAGATGTTCCTTCTCTGCGCAAGCAGAGATCCCCAAACCTGTTGTGCCTGTGAATAGGCTGCAGGGGGAAGGTGAAGACCAGCAAGAGCTTTCCGGGCTGCCACCTTCCGTGTGGGACAAGGAGCCGGACGTTTGCCTTTTTGGGAACAGGCTCTGCCGAGGATGCGCACCGTGAGATGTTCCTTCTCTGGGCAAGCACAGATCCCCAAACCTGTTGTGCCTGTGAATAGGCTGCAGGGGGAAGGTGAAGACCAGCAACAGCTTTCCGGGCTGCCACCTTCCGTGTGGGACAAGGAGCCGGACGTTTGCCTTTTCGGGAACAGGCTCTGCCGAGGATGCGCACCGTGAGAGATTGCGTCTTTGGGAAAGCAGAGATTCCCAGTGCGGTGGTGCCTGTGAATAAGCTGCAGGGGGAAGGTGAAGACCAGCAAGAGCTTTCCGGGCTGCCACGTTCCGTGTGGGACAAGGAGCCGGAGGTTTGCCTTTTCGGGAACAGGCTCTGCCGAGGATGCGCACCGTGAGATGTTCCTTCTCTGGGCAAGCACAGATCCCCAAACCTGTTGTGCCTGTGAATAGGCTGCAGGGGGAAGGTGAAGACCAGCAACAGCTTTCCGGGCTGCCACCTTCCGTGTGGGACAAGGAGCCGGACGTTTGCCTTTTCGGGAACAGGCTCTGCCGAGGATGCGCACCGTGAGAGATAGCGTCTTTGGGAAAGCACAGATCCCAAAACCTGTTGTGCCTGTGAATAGGCTGCAGGGGGAAGGTGAAGACCAGCAACAGCTTTCCGGGCTGCCACCTTCCGTGTGGGACAAGGAGCCGGACGTTTGCCTTTTCGGGAACAGGCTCTGCCGAGGATGCGCACCGTGAGATGTTCCTTCTCTGCGCAAGCAGAGATCCCAAAACCTGTTGTGCCTGTGAATAGGCTGCAGGGGGAAGGTGAAGACCAGCAACAGCTTTCCGGGCTGCCACCTTCCGTGTGGGACAAGGAGCCGGACGTTTGCCTTTTCGGGAACAGGCTCTGCCGAGGATGCGCACCGTGAGATGTTCCTTCTCTGGGCAAGCACAGATCCCAAAACCTGTTGTGCCTGTGAATAGGCTGCAGGGGGAAGGTGAAGACCAGCAACAGCTTTCCGGGCTGCCACCTTCCGTGTGGGACAAGGAGCCGGACGTTTGCCTTTTCGGGAACAGGCTCTGCCGAGGATGCGCACCGTGAGATGTTCCTTCTCTGGGCAAGCACAGATCCCAAAACCTGTTGAGCCTGTGAATAGGCTGCAGGGGGAAGGTGAAGACCAGCAACAGCTTTCCGGGCTGCCACCTTCCGTGTGGGACAAGGAGCCGGACGTTTGCCTTTTCGGGAACAGGCTCTGCCGAGGATGCGCACCGTGAGATGTTCCTTCTCTGGGCAAGCAGAGGTCCCCAAACCTGTTGTGCCTGTGAATAGGCTGCAGGGGGAAGGTGAAGACCAGCAACAGCTTTCCGGGCTGCCACCTTCCGTGTGGGACAAGGAGCCGGACGTTTGCCTTTTCGGGAACAGGCTCTGCCGAGGATGCGCACCGTGAGATGTTCCTTCTCTGGGCAAGCACAGATCCCCAAACCTGTTGTGCCTGTGACTAGGCTGCAGGGGGAAGGTGAAGACCAGCAACAGCTTTCAGGGCTGCCACCATCCGTGTGGGACAAGGAGCCGGACGTTTGCCTTTTCGGGAACAGGCTCTGCCGAGGATGCGCACCGTGAGATGTTCCTTCTCTGGGCAAGCACAGATCCCCAAACCTGTTGTGCCTGTGAATAGGCTGCAGGGGGAAGGTGAAGACCAGCAAGAGCTTTCCGGGCTGCCACCTTCCGTGTGGGACAAGGAGCCGGACGTTTGCCTTTTTGGGAACAGGCTCTGCCGAGGATGCGCACCGTGAGATGTTCCTTCTCTGGGCAAGCACAGATCCCAAAACCTGTTGTGCCTGTGAATAGGCTGCAGGGGGAAGGTGAAGACCAGCAAGAGCTTTCAGGGCTGCCACCTTCCGTGTGGGACAAGGAGCCGGACGTTTGCCTTTTTGGGAACAGGCTCTGCCGAGGATGCGCACCGTGAGATGTTCCTTCTCTGGGCAAGCACAGATCCCCAAACCTGTTGTGCCTGTGAATAGGCCGCAGGGGGAAGGTGAAGACCAGCAACAGCTTTCCGGGCTGCCACCTTCCGTGTGGGACAAGGAGCCGGACGTTTGCCTTTTCGGGAACAGGCTCTGCCGAGGATGCGCACCGTGAGATGTTCCTTCTCTGGGCAAGCACAGATCCCCAAACCTGTTGTGCCTGTGAATAGGCTGCAGGGGGAAGGTGAAGACCAGCAACAGCTTTCCGGGCTGCCACCTTCCGTGTGGGACAAGGAGCCGGACGTTTGCCTTTTCGGGAACAGGCTCTGCCGAGGATGCGCACCGTGAGATGTTCCTTCTCTGGGCAAGCACAGATCCCCAAACCTGTTGTGCCTGTGAATAGGCTGCAGGGGGAAGGTGAAGACCAGCAACAGCTTTCCGGGCTGCCACCTTCCGTGTGGGACAAGGAGCCGGACGTTTGCCTTTTCGGGAACAGGCTCTGCCGAGGATGCGCACCGTGAGAGATTGCGTCTTTGGGTAAGCAGAGATCCCCAAACCTGTTGTGCCTGTGAATAGGCTGCAGGGGGAAGGTGAAGACCAGCAAGAGCTTTCCGGGCTGCCACCTTCCGTGTGGGACAAGGAGCCGGACGTTTGCCTTTTCGGGAACAGGCTCTGCCGAGGATGCGCACCGTGAGATGTTCCTTCTCTGGGCAAGCACAGATCCCCAAACCTGTTGTGCCTGTGAATAGGCTGCAGGGGGAAGGTGAAGACCAGCAACAGCTTTCCGGGCTGCCACCTTCCGTGTGGGACAAGGAGCCGGACGTTTGCCTTTTCGGGAACAGGCTCTGCCGAGGATGCGCACCGTGAGATGTTCCTTCTCTGGGCAAGCACAGATCCCCAAACCTGTTGTGCCTGTGAATAGGCTGCAGGGGGAAGGTGAAGACCAGCAACAGCTTTCCGGGCTGCCACCTTCCGTGTGGGACAAGGAGCCGGACGTCTGCCTTTTCGGGAACAGGCTCTGCCGAGGATGCGCACCGTGAGATGTTCCTTCTCTGGGCAAGCACAGATCCCCAAACCTGTTGTGCCTGTGACTAGGCTGCAGGGGGAAGGTGAAGACCAGCAAGAGCTTTCCGGGCTGCCACCTTCCGTGTGGGACAAGGAGCCGGACGTTTGCCTTTTCGGGAACAGGCTCTGCCGAGGATGCGCACCGTGAGATGTTCCTTCTCTGCGCAAGCAGAGATCCCCAAACCTGTTGTGCCTGTGAATAGGCTGCAGGGGGAAGGTGAAGACCAGCAAGAGCTTTCCGGGCTGCCACCTTCCGTGTGGGACAAGGAGCCGGACGTTTGCCTTTTTGGGAACAGGCTCTGCCGAGGATGCGCACCGTGAGATGTTCCTTCTCTGGGCAAGCACAGATCCCCAAACCTGTTGTGCCTGTGAATAGGCTGCAGGGGGAAGGTGAAGACCAGCAACAGCTTTCCGGGCTGCCACCTTCCGTGTGGGACAAGGAGCCGGACGTTTGCCTTTTCGGGAACAGGCTCTGCCGAGGATGCGCACCGTGAGAGATTGCGTCTTTGGGAAAGCAGAGATTCCCAGTGCGGTGGTGCCTGTGAATAGGCTGCAGGGGGAAGGTGAAGACCAGCAACAGCTTTCCGGGCTGCCACCTTCCGTGTGGGACAAGGAGCCGGACGTTTGCCTTTTCGGGAACAGGCTCTGCCGAGGATGCGCACCGTGAGATGTTCCTTCTCTGGGCAAGCACAGATCCCCAAACCTGTTGTGCCTGTGAATAGGCTGCAGGGGGAAGGTGAAGACCAGCAACAGCTTTCCGGGCTGCCACCTTCCGTGTGGGACAAGGAGCCGGACGTTTGCCTTTTCGGGAACAGGCTCTGCCGAGGATGCGCACCGTGAGAGATAGCGTCTTTGGGCAAGCACAGATCCCCAAACCTGTTGTGCCTGTGAATAGGCTGCAGGGGGAAGGTGAAGACCAGCAACAGCTTTCCGGGCTGCCACCTTCCGTGTGGGACAAGGAGCCGGACGTTTGCCTTTTCGGGAACAGGCTCTGCCGAGGATGCGCACCGTGAGATGTTCCTTCTCTGCGCAAGCACAGATCCCAAAACCTGTTGTGCCTGTGAATAGGCTGCAGGGGGAAGGTGAAGACCAGCAACAGCTTTCCGGGCTGCCACCTTCCGTGTGGGACAAGGAGCCGGACGTTTGCCTTTTCGGGAACAGGCTCTGCCGAGGATGCGCACCGTGAGATGTTCCTTCTCTGGGCAAGCACAGATCCCCAAACCTGTTGTGCCTGTGAATAGGCTGCAGGGGGAAGGTGAAGACCAGCAACAGCTTTCCGGGCTGCCACCTTCCGTGTGGGACAAGGAGCCGGACGTTTGCCTTTTCGGGAACAGGCTCTGCCGAGGATGCGCACCGTGAGATGTTCCTTCTCTGGGCAAGCACAGATCCCAAAACCTGTTGTGCCTGTGAATAGGCTGCAGGGGGAAGGTGAAGACCAGCAACAGCTTTCCGGGCTGCCACCTTCCGTGTGGGACAAGGAGCCGGACGTTTGCCTTTTCGGGAACAGGCTCTGCCGAGGATGCGCACCGTGAGATGTTCCTTCTCTGGGCAAGCAGAGGTCCCCAAACCTGTTGTGCCTGTGAATAGGCTGCAGGGGGAAGGTGAAGACCAGCAACAGCTTTCCGGGCTGCCACCTTCCGTGTGGGACAAGGAGCCGGACGTTTGCCTTTTCGGGAACAGGCTCTGCCGAGGATGCGCACCGTGAGATGTTCCTTCTCTGGGCAAGCACAGATCCCCAAACCTGTTGTGCCTGTGACTAGGCTGCAGGGGGAAGGTGAAGACCAGCAACAGCTTTCAGGGCTGCCACCATCCGTGTGGGACAAGGAGCCGGACGTTTGCCTTTTCGGGAACAGGCTCTGCCGAGGATGCGCACCGTGAGATGTTCCTTCTCTGGGCAAGCACAGATCCCCAAACCTGTTGTGCCTGTGAATAGGCTGCAGGGGGAAGGTGAAGACCAGCAAGAGCTTTCCGGGCTGCCACCTTCCGTGTGGGACAAGGAGCCGGACATTTGCCTTTTGGGAACAGGCTCTGCCGAGGATGCGCACCGTGAGATGTTCCTTCTCTGGGCAAGCACAGATCCCCAAACCTGTTGTGCCTGTGAATAGGCTGCAGGGGGAAGGTGAAGACCAGCAACAGCTTTCCGGGCTGCCACCTTCCGTGTGGGACAAGGAGCCGGACGTTTGCCTTTTCGGGAACAGGCTCTGCCGAGGATGCGCACCGTGAGAGATTGCGTCTTTGGGAAAGCAGACATTCCCAGTGCGGTGGTGCCTGTGAATAGGCTGCAGGGGGAAGGTGAAGACCAGCAACAGCTTTCCGGGCTGCCACCTTCCGTGTGGGACAAGGAGCCGGACGTTTGCCTTTTTGGGAACAGGCTCTGCCGAGGATGCGCACCGTGAGATGTTCCTTCTCTGCGCAAGCACAGATCCCCAAACCTGTTGTGCCTGTGAATAGGCTGCAGGGGGAAGGTGAAGACCAGCAACAGCTTTCCGGGCTGCCACCTTCCGTGTGGGACAAGGAGCCGGACGTTTGCCTTTTTGGGAACAGGCTCTGCCGAGGATGCGCACCGTGAGATGTTCCTTCTCTGCGCAAGCACAGATCCCCAAACCTGTTGTGCCTGTGAATAGGCTGCAGGGGGAAGGTGAAGACCAGCAACAGCTTTCCGGGCTGCCACCTTCCGTGTGGGACAAGGAGCCGGACGTTTGCCTTTTCGGGAACAGGCTCTGCCGAGGATGCGCACCATGAGAGATTGCGTCTTTGGGAAAGCAGAGATTCCCAGTGCGGTGGTGCCTGTGAATAGGCTGCAGGGGGAAGGTGAAGACCAGCAACAGCTTTCAGGGCTGCCACCTTCCGTGTGGGACAAGGAGCCGGACGTTTGCCTTTTCGGGAACAGGCTCTGCCGAGGATGCGCACCGTGAGATGTTCCTTCTCTGGGCAAGCACAGATCCCCAAACCTGTTGTGCCTGTGAATAGGCTGCAGGGGGAAGGTGAAGACCAGCAACAGCTTTCCGGGCTGCCACCTTCCGTGTGGGACAAGGAGCCGGACGTTTGCCTTTTCGGGAACAGGCTCTGCCGAGGATGCGCACCGTGAGATGTTCCTTCTCTGGGCAAGCACAGATCCCCAAACCTGTTGTGCCTGTGAATAGGCTGCAGGGGGAAGGTGAAGACCAGCAAGAGCTTTCCGGGCTGCCACCTTCCGTGTGGGACAAGGAGCCGGACGTTTGCCTTTTCGGGAACAGGCTCTGCCGAGGATGCGCACCGTGAGATGTTCCTTCTCTGGGCAAGCACAGATCCCCAAACCTGTTGTGCCTGTGAATAGGCTGCAGGGGGAAGGTGAAGACCAGCAACAGCTTTCCAGGCTGCCACCTTCCGTGTGGGACAAGGAGCCGGACGTTTGCCTTTTCGGGAACAGGCTCTGCCGAGGATGCGCACCATGAGAGATTGCGTCTTTGGGAAAGCAGAGGTTCCCAGTGTGGTGGTGCCTGTGAATAGGCTGCAGGGGGAAGGTGAAGACCAGCAACAGCTTTCCGGGCTGCCACCTTCCGTGTGGGACAAGGAGCCGGACGTTTGCCTTTTCGGGAACAGGCTCTGCCGAGGATGCGCACCGTGAGATGTTCCTTCTCTGGGCAAGCACAGATCCCCAAACCTGTTGTGCCTGTGAATAGGCTGCAGGGGGAAGGTGAAGACCAGCAACAGCTTTCCGGGCTGCCACCTTCCGTGTGGGACAAGGAGCCGGACGTTTGCCTTTTCGGGAACAGGCTCTGCCGAGGATGCGCACCGTGAGATGTTCCTTCTCTGGGCAAGCACAGATCCCCAAACCTGTTGTGCCTGTGAATAGGCTGCAGGGGGAAGGTGAAGACCAGCAACAGCTTTCCGGGCTGCCACCTTCCGTGTGGGACAAGGAGCCGGACGTTTGCCTTTTCGGGAACAGGCTCTGCCGAGGATGCGCACCGTGAGATGTTCCTTCTCTGGGCAAGCAGAGATCCCAAAACCTGTTGTGCCTGTGAATAGGCTGCAGGGGGAAGGTGAAGACCAGCAACAGCTTTCAGGGCTGCCACCTTCCGTGTGGGACAAGGAGCCGGACGTTTGCCTTTTCGGGAACAGGCTCTGCCGAGGATGCGCACCGTGAGATGTTCCTTCTCTGGGCAAGCACAGATCCCCAAACCTGTTGTGCCTGTGAATAGGCTGCAGGGGGAAGGTGAAGACCAGCAACAGCTTTCCGGGCTGCCACCTTCCGTGTGGGACAAGGAGCCGGACGTTTGCCTTTTCGGGAACAGGCTCTGCCGAGGATGCGCACCGTGAGAGATTACGTCTTTGGGAAAGCAGACATCCCCAAACCTGTTGTGCCTGTGAATAGGCTGCAGGGGGAAGGTGAAGACCAGCAACAGCTTTCCGGGCTGCCACCTTCCGTGTGGGACAAGGAGCCGGACGTTTGCCTTTTCGGGAACAGGCTCTGCCGAGGATGCGCACCGTGAGATGTTCCTTCTCTGGGCAAGCACAGATCCCCAAACCTGTTGTGCCTGTGAATAGGCTGCAGGGGGAAGGTGAAGACCAGCAACAGCTTTCCGGGCTGCCACCTTCCGTGTGGGACAAGGAGCCGGACGTTTGCCTTTTCGGGAACAGGCTCTGCCGAGGATGCGCACCGTGAGAGATTGCGTCTTTGGGAAAGCAGAGATTCCCAGTGCGGTGGTGCCTGTGAATACGCTGCAGGGGGAAGGTGAAGACCAGCAACATCTTTCCGGGCTGCCACCTTCCGTGTGGGACAAGGAGCCGGACGTTTGCCTTTTCGGGAACAGGCTCTGCCGAGGATGCGCACCGTGAGATGTTCCTTCTCTGGGCAAGCACAGATCCCAAAACCTGTTGTGCCTGTGAATAGGCTGCAGGGGGAAGGTGAAGACCAGCAACAGCTTTCAGGGCTGCCACCTTCCGTGTGGGACAAGGAGCCGGACGTTTGCCTTTTCGGGAACAGGCTCTGCCGAGGATGCGCACCGTGAGAGATTGCGTCTTTGGGAAAGCACAGATCCCCAAACCTTTTGTGCCTGTGAATAGGCTGCAGGGGGAAGGTGAAGACCAGCAACAGCTTTCCGGGCTGCCACCTTCCGTGTGGGACAAGGAGCCGGACGTTTGCCTTTTCGGGAACAGGCTCTGCCGAGGATGCGCACCGTGAGATGTTCCTTCTCTGGGCAAGCACAGATCCCCAAACCTGTTGTGCCTGTGAATAGGCTGCAGGGGGAAGGTGAAGACCAGCAACAGCTTTCCGGGCTGCCACCTTCCGTGTGGGACAAGGAGCCGGACGTTTGCCTTTTCGGGAACAGGCTCTGCCGAGGATGCGCACCGTGAGATGTTCCTTCTCTGCGCAAGCAGAGATCCCAAAACCTGTTGTGCCTGTGAATAGGCCGCAGGGGGAAGGTGAAGACCAGCAACAGCTTTCAGGGCTGCCACCTTCCGTGTGGGACAAGGAGCCGGACGTTTGCCTTTTCGGGAACAGGCTCTGCCGAGGATGCGCACCGTGAGAGATTGCGTCTTTGGGAAAGCAGACATTCCCAGTGCGGTGGTGCCTGTGAATAGGCTGCAGGGGGAAGGTGAAGACCAGCAAGAGCTTTCCGGGCTGCCACCTTCCGTGTGGGACAAGGAGCCGGACGTTTGCCTTTTCGGGAACAGGCTCTGCCGAGGATGCGCACCGTGAGATGTTCCTTCTCTGGGCAAGCACAGATCCCCAAACCTGTTGTGCCTGTGAATAGGCTGCAGGGGGAAGGTGAAGACCAGCAACAGCTTTCCGGGCTGCCACCTTCCGTGTGGGACAAGGAGCCGGACGTTTGCCTTTTTGGGAACAGGCTCTGCCGAGGATGCGCACCGTGAGATGTTCCTTCTCTGGGCAAGCACAGATCCCCAAACCTGTTGTGCCTGTGAATAGGCTGCAGGGGGAAGGTGAAGACCAGCAACAGCTTTCCGGGCTGCCACCTTCCGTGTGGGACAAGGAGCCGGACGTTTGCCTTTTCAGGAACAGGCTCTGCCGAAGATGCGCACCGTGAGATGTTCCTTCTCTGGGCAAGCACAGATCCCCAAACCTGTTGTGCCTGTGAATAGGCTGCAGGGGGAAGGTGAAGACCAGCAACAGCTTTCCGGGCTGCCACCTTCCGTGTGGGACAAGGAGCCGGACGTTTGCCTTTTCGGGAACAGGCTCTGCCGAGGATGCGCACCGTGAGATGTTCCTTCTCTGCGCAAGCACAGGTCCCAAAACCTGTTGTGCCTGTGAATAGGCTGCAGGGGGAAGGTGAAGACCAGCAACAGCTTTCAGGGCTGCCACCTTCCGTGTGGGACAAGGAGCCGGACGTTTGCCTTTTCGGGAACAGGCTCTGCCGAGGATGCGCACCGTGAGATGTTCCTTCTCTGGGCAAGCACAGATCCCCAAACCTGTTGTGCCTGTGAATAGGCTGCAGGGGGAAGGTGAAGACCAGCAACAGCTTTCCGGGCTGCCACCTTCCGTGTGGGACAAGGAGCCGGACGTTTGCTTTTTCGGGAACAGGCTCTGCCGAGGATGCGCACCGTGAGATGTTCCTTCTCTGGGCAAGCACAGATCCCCAAACCTGTTGTGCCTGTGAATAGGCTGCAGGGGGAAGGTGAAGACCAGCAACAGCTTTCCGGGCTGCCACCTTCCGTGTGGGACAAGGAGCCGGACGTTTGCCTTTTCGGGAACAGGCTCTGCCGAGGATGCGCACCGTGAGATGTTCCTTCTCTGGGCAAGCACAGATCCCAAAACCTGTTGTGCCTGTGAATAGGCTGCAGGGGGAAGGTGAAGACCAGCAACAGCTTTCCAGGCTGCCACCTTCCGTGTGGGACAAGGAGCCGGACGTTTGCTTTTTCGGGAACAGGCTCTGCCGAGGATGCGCACCGTGAGATGTTCCTTCTCTGGGCAAGCACAGATCCCCAAACCTGTTGTGCCTGTGAATAGGCTGCAGGGGGAAGGTGAAGACCAGCAACAGCTTTCCGGGCTGCCACCTTCCGTGTGGGACAAGGAGCCGGACGTTTGCCTTTTCGGGAACAGGCTCTGCCGAGGATGCGCACCGTGAGAGATTGCGTCTTTGGGCAAGCACAGATCCCCAAACCTGTTGTGCCTGTGAATAGGCTGCAGGGGGAAGGTGAAGACCAGCAACAGCTTTCCGGGCTGCCACGTTCCGTGTGGGACAAGGAGCCGGACGTTTGCCTTTTTGGGAACAGGCTCTGCCGAGGATGCGCACCGTGAGATGTTCCTTCTCTGGGCAAGCACAGATCCCAAAACCTGTTGTGCCTGTGAATAGGCTGCAGGGGGAAGGTGAAGACCAGCAACAGCTTTCCGGGCTGCCACCTTCCGTGTGGGACAAGGAGCCGGACGTTTGCCTTTTCGGGAACAGGCTCTGCCGAGGATGCGCACCGTGAGATGTTCCTTCTCTGGGCAAGCACAGATCCCAAAACCTGTTGTGCCTGTGAATAGGCTGCAGGGGGAAGGTGAAGACCAGCAACAGCTTTCCAGGCTGCCACCTTCCGTGTGGGACAAGGAGCCGGACGTTTGCCTTTTCGGGAACAGGCTCTGCCGAGGATGCGCACCATGAGAGATTGCGTCTTTGGGAAAGCAGAGATTCCCAGTGCGGTGGTGCCTGTGAATAGGCCGCAGGGGGAAGGTGAAGACCAGCAACAGCTTTCCGGGCTGCCACCTTCCGTGTGGGACAAGGAGCCGGACGTTTGCCTTTTCGGGAACAGGCTCTGCCGAGGATGCGCACCGTGAGAGATTGCGTCTTTGGGAAAGCACAGATCCCCAAACCTGTTGTGCCTGTGAATAGGCTGCAGGGGGAAGGTGAAGACCAGCAACAGCTTTCCGGGCTGCCACCTTCCGTGTGGGACAAGGAGCCGGACGTTTGCCTTTTCGGGAACAGGCTCTGCCGAGGATGCGCACCGTGAGATGTTCCTTCTCTGCGCAAGCACAGATCCCAAAACCTGTTGTGCCTGTGAATAGGCTGCAGGGGGAAGGTGAAGACCAGCAACAGCTTTCCGGGCTGCCACCTTCCGTGTGGGACAAGGAGCCGGACGTTTGCCTTTTCGGGAACAGGCTCTGCCGAGGATGCGCACCGTGAGATGTTCCTTCTCTGGGCAAGCACAGATCCCCAAACCTGTTGTGCCTGTGAATAGGCTGCAGGGGGAAGGTGAAGACCAGCAACAGCTTTCCGGGCTGCCACCTTCCGTGTGGGACAAGGAGCCGGACGTTTGCCTTTTCGGGAACAGGCTCTGCCGAGGATGCGCACCGTGAGATGTTCCTTCTCTGGGCAAGCACAGATCCCCAAACCTGTTGTGCCTGTGAATAGGCTGCAGGGGGAAGGTGAAGACCAGCAACAGCTTTCCGGGCTGCCACCTTCCGTGTGGGACAAGGAGCCGGACGTTTGCCTTTTCGGGAACAGGCTCTGCCGAGGATGCGCACCGTGAGAGATTGCGTCTTTGGGAAAGCAGAGATTCCCAGTGCGGTGGTGCCTGTGAATAGGCTGCAGGGGGAAGGTGAAGACCAGCAACAGCTTTCCGGGCTGCCACCTTCCGTGTGGGACAAGGAGCCGGACGTTTGCCTTTTCGGGAACAGGCTCTGCCGAGGATGCGCACCGTGAGATGTTCCTTCTCTGGGCAAGCACAGATCCCAAAACCTGTTGTGCCTGTGAATAGGCTGCAGGGGGAAGGTGAAGACCAGCAAGAGCTTTCCGGGCTGCCACCTTCCGTGTGGGACAAGGAGCCGGACGTTTGCCTTTTCGGGAACAGGCTCTGCCGAGGATGCGCACCGTGAGATGTTCCTTCTCTGGGCAAGCACAGATCCCCAAACCTGTTGTGCCTGTGAATAGGCTGCAGGGGGAAGGTGAAGACCAGCACCAGCTTTCCGGGCTGCCACCTTCCGTGTGGGACAAGGAGCCGGACGTTTGCCTTTTCGGGAACAGGCTCTGCCGAGGATGCGCACCGTGAGATGTTCCTTCTCTGCGCAAGCACAGATCCCAAAACCTGTTGTGCCTGTGAATAGGCTGCAGGGGGAAGGTGAAGACCAGCAACAGCTTTCCGGGCTGCCACCTTCCGTGTGGGACAAGGAGCCGGACGTTTGCCTTTTCGGGAACAGGCTCTGCCGAGGATGCGCACCGTGAGAGATTGCGTCTTTGGGAAAGCAGAGATCCCCAAACCTGTTGTGCCTGTGAATAGGCTGCAGGGGGAAGGTGAAGACCAGCAACAGCTTTCCGGGCTGCCACCTTCCGTGTGGGACAAGGAGCCGGACGTTTGCCTTTTCGGGAACAGGCTCTGCCGAGGATGCGCACCGTGAGATGTTCCTTCTCTGGGCAAGCACAGATCCCCAAACCTGTTGTGCCTGTGAATAGGCTGCAGGGGGAAGGTGAAGACCAGCAACAGCTTTCCGGGCTGCCACCTTCCGTGTGGGACAAGGAGCCGGACGTTTGCCTTTTCGGGAACAGGCTCTGCCGAGGATGCGCACCGTGAGAGATTGCGTCTTTGGGAAAGCAGAGATTCCCAGTGCGGTGGTGCCTGTGAATAGGCTGCAGGGGGAAGGTGAAGACCAGCAACAGCTTTCCGGGCTGCCACCTTCCGTGTGGGACAAGGAGCCGGACGTTTGCCTTTTCGGGAACAGGCTCTGCCGAGGATGCGCACCGTGAGATGTTCCTTCTCTGCGCAAGCACAGATCCCCAAACCTGTTGTGCCTGTGAATAGGCTGCAGGGGGAAGGTGAAGACCAGCAACAGCTTTCCGGGCTGCCACCTTCCGTGTGGGACAAGGAGCCGGACGTTTGCCTTTTCGGGAACAGGCTCTGCCGAGGATGCGCACCGTGAGATGTTCCTTCTCTGCGCAAGCACAGGTCCCAAAACCTGTTGTGCCTGTGAATAGGCTGCAGGGGGAAGGTGAAGACCAGCAACAGCTTTCCGGGCTGCCACCTTCCGTGTGGGACAAGGAGCCGGACGTTTGCCTTTTCGGGAACAGGCTCTGCCGAGGATGCGCACCGTGAGATGTTCCTTCTCTGGGCAAGCACAGATCCCCAAACCTGTTGTGCCTGTGAATAGGCTGCAGGGGGAAGGTGAAGACCAGCAACAGCTTTCCGGGCTGCCACCTTCCGTGTGGGACAAGGAGCCGGACGTTTGCTTTTTCGGGAACAGGCTCTGCCGAGGATGCGCACCGTGAGATGTTCCTTCTCTGGGCAAGCAGAGATCCCAAAACCTGTTGTGCCTGTGAATAGGCTGCAGGGGGAAGGTGAAGACCAGCAACAGCTTTCCGGGCTGCCACCTTCCGTGTGGGACAAGGAGCCGGACGTTTGCCTTTTCGGGAACAGGCTCTGCCGAGGATGCGCACCGTGAGATGTTCCTTCTCTGGGCAAGCACAGATCCCCAAACCTGTTGTGCCTGTGAATAGGCTGCAGGGGGAAGGTGAAGACCAGCAACAGCTTTCCGGGCTGCCACCTTCCGTGTGGGACAAGGAGCCGGACGTTTGCTTTTTCGGGAACAGGCTCTGCCGAGGATGCGCACCGTGAGATGTTCCTTCTCTGGGCAAGCACAGATCCCCAAACCTGTTGTGCCTGTGAATAGGCTGCAGGGGGAAGGTGAAGACCAGCAACAGCTTTCCGGGCTGCCACCTTCTGTGTGGGACAAGGAGCCGGACGTTTGCCTTTTCGGGAACAGGCTCTGCCGAGGATGCGCACCGTGAGAGATTGCGTCTTTGGGCAAGCACAGATCCCCAAACCTGTTGTGCCTGTGAATAGGCTGCAGGGGGAAGGTGAAGACCAGCAACAGCTTTCCGGGCTGCCACGTTCCGTGTGGGACAAGGAGCCGGACGTTTGCCTTTTCGGGAACAGGCTCTGCCGAGGATGCGCACCGTGAGATGTTCCTTCTCTGGGCAAGCACAGATCCCAAAACCTGTTGTGCCTGTGAATAGGCTGCAGGGGGAAGGTGAAGACCAGCAACAGCTTTCCGGGCTGCCACCTTCCGTGTGGGACAAGGAGCCGGACGTTTGCCTTTTCGGGAACAGGCTCTGCCGAGGATGCGCACCGTGAGATGTTCCTTCTCTGGGCAAGCACAGATCCCAAAACCTGTTGTGCCTGTGAATAGGCTGCAGGGGGAAGGTGAAGACCAGCAACAGCTTTCCAGGCTGCCACCTTCCGTGTGGGACAAGGAGCCGGACGTTTGCCTTTTCGGGAACAGGCTCTGCCGAGGATGCGCACCATGAGAGATTGCGTCTTTGGGAAAGCAGAGATTCCCAGTGCGGTGGTGCCTGTGAATAGGCCGCAGGGGGAAGGTGAAGACCAGCAACAGCTTTCCGGGCTGCCACCTTCCGTGTGGGACAAGGAGCCGGACGTTTGCCTTTTCGGGAACAGGCTCTGCCGAGGATGCGCACCGTGAGAGATTGCGTCTTTGGGAAAGCACAGATCCCCAAACCTGTTGTGCCTGTGAATAGGCTGCAGGGGGAAGGTGAAGACCAGCAACAGCTTTCCGGGCTGCCACCTTCCGTGTGGGACAAGGAGCCGGACGTTTGCCTTTTCGGGAACAGGCTCTGCCGAGGATGCGCACCGTGAGATGTTCCTTCTCTGCGCAAGCACAGATCCCAAAACCTGTTGTGCCTGTGAATAGGCTGCAGGGGGAAGGTGAAGACCAGCAACAGCTTTCCGGGCTGCCACCTTCCGTGTGGGACAAGGAGCCGGACGTTTGCCTTTTCGGGAACAGGCTCTGCCGAGGATGCGCACCGTGAGATGTTCCTTCTCTGGGCAAGCACAGATCCCCAAACCTGTTGTGCCTGTGAATAGGCTGCAGGGGGAAGGTGAAGACCAGCAACAGCTTTCCGGGCTGCCACCTTCCGTGTGGGACAAGGAGCCGGACGTTTGCCTTTTCGGGAACAGGCTCTGCCGAGGATGCGCACCGTGAGATGTTCCTTCTCTGGGCAAGCACAGATCCCAAAACCTGTTGTGCCTGTGAATAGGCTGCAGGGGGAAGGTGAAGACCAGCAACAGCTTTCCGGGCTGCCACCTTCCGTGTGGGACAAGGAGCCGGACGTTTGCCTTTTCGGGAACAGGCTCTGCCGAGGATGCGCACCGTGAGAGATTGCGTCTTTGGGAAAGCAGAGATTCCCAGTGCGGTGGTGCCTGTGAATAGGCTGCAGGGGGAAGGTGAAGACCAGCAACAGCTTTCCAGGCTGCCACCTTCCGTGTGGGACAAGGAGCCGGACGTTTGCCTTTTCGGGAACAGGCTCTGCCGAGGATGCGCACCGTGAGATGTTCCTTCTCTGGGCAAGCACAGATCCCAAAACCTGTTGTGCCTGTGAATAGGCTGCAGGGGGAAGGTGAAGACCAGCAACAGCTTTCCGGGCTGCCACCTTCCGTGTGGGACAAGGAGCCGGACGTTTGCCTTTTCGGGAACAGGCTCTGCCGAGGATGCGCACCGTGAGAGATTGCGTCTTTGGGAAAGCACAGATCCCCAAACCTGTTGTGCCTGTGAATAGGCTGCAGGGGGAAGGTGAAGACCAGCACCAGCTTTCCGGGCTGCCACCTTCCGTGTGGGACAAGGAGCCGGACGTTTGCCTTTTCGGGAACAGGCTCTGCCGAGGATGCGCACCGTGAGATGTTCCTTCTCTGCGCAAGCACAGATCCCCAAACCTGTTGTGCCTGTGAATAGGCTGCAGGGGGAAGGTGAAGACCAGCAACAGCTTTCCGGGCTGCCACCTTCCGTGTGGGACAAGGAGCCGGACGTTTGCCTTTTCGGGAACAGGCTCTGCCGAGGATGCGCACCATGAGAGATTGCGTCTTTGGGAAAGCAGAGATTCCCAGTGCGGTGGTGCCTGTGAATAGGCTGCAGGGGGAAGGTGAAGACCAGCAACAGCTTTCCGGGCTGCCACCTTCCGTGTGGGACAAGGAGCCGGACGTTTGCCTTTTCGGGAACAGGCTCTGCCGAGGATGCGCACCGTGAGATGTTCCTTCTCTGGGCAAGCACAGATCCCCAAACCTGTTGTGCCTGTGAATAGGCTGCAGGGGGAAGGTGAAGACCAGCAACAGCTTTCAGGGCTGCCACCTTCCGTGTGGGACAAGGAGCCGGACGTTTGCCTTTTCGGGAACAGGCTCTGCCGAGGATGCGCACCGTGAGATGTTCCTTCTCTGGGCAAGCACAGATCCCCAAACCTGTTGTGCCTGTGAATAGGCTGCAGGGGGAAGGTGAAGACCAGCAACAGCTTTCCGGGCTGCCACCTTCCGTGTGGGACAAGGAGCCGGACGTTTGCCTTTTCAGGAACAGGCTCTGCCGAGGATGCGCACCGTGAGATGTTCCTTCTCTGGGCAAGCACAGATCCCAAAACCTGTTGTGCCTGTGAATAGGCTGCAGGGGGAAGGTGAAGACCAGCAACAGCTTTCAGGGCTGCCACCTTCCGTGTGGGACAACGAGCCGGACGTTTGCCTTTTTGGGAACAGGCTCTGCCGAGGATGCGCACCGTGAGAGATTGCGTCTTTGGGAAAGCACAGATCCCCAAACCTGTTGTGCCTGTGAATAGGCTGCAGGGGGAAGGTGAAGACCAGCAACAGCTTTCCGGGCTGCCACCTTCCGTGTGGGACAAGGAGCCGGACGTTTGCCTTTTCGGGAACAGGCTCTGCCGAGGATGCGCACCGTGAGAGATTGCGTCTTTGGGAAAGCACAGATCCCCAAACCTGTTGTGCCTGTGAATAGGCTGCAGGGGGAAGGTGAAGACCAGCAACAGCTTTCCGGGCTGCCACCTTCCGTGTGGGACAAGGAGCCGGACGTTTGCCTTTTCGGGAACAGGCTCTGCCGAGGATGCGCACCGTGAGATGTTCCTTCTCTGCGCAAGCACAGATCCCAAAACCTGTTGTGCCTGTGAATAGGCTGCAGGGGGAAGGTGAAGACCAGCAAGAGCTTTCCGGGCTGCCACCTTCCGTGTGGGACAAGGAGCCGGACGTTTGCCTTTTCGGGAACACGCTCTGCCAAGGATGCGCACCGTGAGATGTTCCTTCTCTGGGCAAGCACAGATCCCCAAACCTGTTGTGCCTGTGAATAGGCTGCAGGGGGAAGGTGAAGACCAGCAAGAGCTTTCCGGGCTGCCACCTTCCGTGTGGGACAAGGAGCCGGACGTTTGCCTTTTCGGGAACAGGCTCTGCCGAGGATGCGCACCGTGAGATGTTCCTTCTCTGGGCAAGCACAGATCCCCAAACCTGTTGTGCCTGTGAATAGGCTGCAGGGGGAAGGTGAAGACCAGCAACAGCTTTCAGGGCTGCCACCTTCCGTGTGGGACAAGGAGCCGGACGTTTGCCTTTTCGGGAACAGGCTCTGCCGAGGATGCGCACCGTGAGATGTTCCTTCTCTGGGCAAGCACAGATCCCAAAACCTGTTGTGCCTGTGAATAGGCTGCAGGGGGAAGGTGAAGACCAGCAACAGCTTTCCAGGCTGCCACCTTCCGTGTGGGACAAGGAGCCGGACGTTTGCCTTTCGGGAACAGGCTCTGCCGAGGATGCGCACCATGAGAGATTGCGTCTTTGGGAAAGCAGAGATTCCCAGTGCGGTGGTGCCTGTGAATAGGCCGCAGGGGGAAGGTGAAGACCAGCAACAGCTTTCCGGGCTGCCACCTTCCGTGTGGGACAAGGAGCCGGACGTTTGCCTTTTCGGGAACAGGCTCTGCCGAGGATGCGCACCGTGAGAGATTGCGTCTTTGGGAAAGCACAGATCCCCAAACCTGTTGTGCCTGTGAATAGGCTGCAGGGGGAAGGTGAAGACCAGCAACAGCTTTCCGGGCTGCCACCTTCCGTGTGGGACAAGGAGCCGGACGTTTGCCTTTTCGGGAACAGGCTCTGCCGAGGATGCGCACCGTGAGATGTTCCTTCTCTGCGCAAGCACAGATCCCCAAACCTCTGTGCCTGTGAATAGGCTGCAGGGGGAAGGTGAAGACCAGCAACAGCTTTCCGGGCTGCCACCTTCCGTGTGGGACAAGGAGCCGGACGTTTGCCTTTTCGGGAACAGGCTCTGCCGAGGATGCGCACCGTGAGATGTTCCTTCTCTGGGCAAGCACAGATCCCCAAACCTGTTGTGCCTGTGAATAGGCTGCAGGGGGAAGGTGAAGACCAGCAACAGCTTTCCGGGCTGCCACCTTCCGTGTGGGACAAGGAGCCGGACGTTTGCCTTTTCGGGAACAGGCTCTGCCGAGGATGCGCACCGTGAGATGTTCCTTCTCTGGGCAAGCACAGATCCCCAAACCTGTTGTGCCTGTGAATAGGCTGCAGGGGGAAGGTGAAGACCAGCAACAGCTTTCCGGGCTGCCACCTTCCGTGTGGGACAAGGAGCCGGACGTTTGCCTTTTCGGGAACAGGCTCTGCCGAGGATGCGCACCGTGAGAGATTGCGTCTTTGGGAAAGCAGAGATTCCCAGTGCGGTGGTGCCTGTGAATAGGCTGCAGGGGGAAGGTGAAGACCAGCAACAGCTTTCCGGGCTGCCACCTTCCGTGTGGGACAAGGAGCCGGACGTTTGCCTTTTCGGGAACAGGCTCTGCCGAGGATGCGCACCGTGAGATGTTCCTTCTCTGGGCAAGCACAGATCCCAAAACCTGTTGTGCCTGTGAATAGGCTGCAGGGGGAAGGTGAAGACCAGCAACAGCTTTCCGGGCTGCCACCTTCTGTGTGGGACAAGGAGCCAGACGTTTGCCTTTTTGGGAACAGGCTCTGCCGAGGATGCGCACCGTGAGAGATTGCGTCTTTGGGCAAGCACAGATCCCCAAACCTGTTGTGCCTGTGAATAGGCTGCAGGGGGAAGGTGAAGACCAGCAAGAGCTTTCCGGGCTGCCACCTTCCGTGTGGGACAAGGAGCCGGACGTTTGCCTTTTCGGGAACAGGCTCTGCCGAGGATGCGCACCGTGAGATGTTCCTTCTCTGGGCAAGCACAGATCCCCAAACCTGTTGTGCCTGTGAATAGGCTGCAGGGGGAAGGTGAAGACCAGCAACAGCTTTCCGGGCTGCCACCTTCCGTGTGGGACAAGGAGCCGGACGTTTGCCTTTTCGGGAACAGGCTCTGCCGAGGATGCGCACCGTGAGAGATTGCGTCTTTGGGAAAGCAGAGATTCCCAGTGCGGTGGTGCCTGTGAATAGACTGCAGGGGGAAGGTGAAGACCAGCAACAGCTTTCCGGGCTGCCACCTTCCGTGTGGGACAAGGAGCCGGACGTTTGCCTTTTCGGGAACAGGCTCTGCCGAGGATGCGCACCGTGAGATGTTCCTTCTCTGGGCAAGCACAGATCCCAAAACCTGTTGTGCCTGTGAATAGGCTGCAGGGGGAAGGTGAAGACCAGCAACAGCTTTCCAGGCTGCCACCTTCCGTGTGGGACAAGGAGCCGGACGTTTGCCTTTTCGGGAACAGGCTCTGCCGAGGATGCGCACCATGAGAGATTGCGTCTTTGGGAAAGCAGAGATTCCCAGTGCGGTGGTGCCTGTGAATAGGCTGCAGGGGGAAGGTGAAGACCAGCAACAGCTTTCCGGGCTGCCACCTTCCGTGTGGGACAAGGAGCCGGACGTTTGCCTTTTCGGGAACAGGCTCTGCCGAGGATGCGCACCGTGAGATGTTCCTTCTCTGGGCAAGCACAGATCCCCAAACCTGTTGTGCCTGTGAATAGGCTGCAGGGGGAAGGTGAAGACCAGCAACAGCTTTCCGGGCTGCCACCTTCCGTGTGGGACAAGGAGCCGGACGTTTGCCTTTTCGGGAACAGGCTCTGCCGAGGATGCGCACCGTGAGATGTTCCTTCTCTGGGCAAGCACAGATCCCCAAACCTGTTGTGCCTGTGAATAGGCTGCAGGGGGAAGGTGAAGACCAGCAACAGCTTTCCGGGCTGCCACCTTCCGTGTGGGACAAGGAGCCGGACGTTTGCCTTTTCGGGAACAGGCTCTGCCGAAGATGCGCACCGTGAGATGTTCCTTCTCTGGGCAAGCACAGATCCCAAAACCTGTTGTGCCTGTGAATAGGCTGCAGGGGGAAGGTGAAGACCAGCAACAGCTTTCCGGGCTGCCATCTTCCGTGTGGGACAACGAGCCGGACGTTTGCCTTTTCGGGAACAGGCTCTGCCGAGGATGCGCACCGTGAGAGATTGCGTCTTTGGGAAAGCACAGATCCCCAAACCTGTTGTGCCTGTGAATAGGCTGCAGGGGGAAGGTGAAGACCAGCAACAGCTTTCCGGGCTGCCACCTTCCGTGTGGGACAAGGAGCCGGACGTTTGCCTTTTCGGGAACAGGCTCTGCCGAGGATGCGCACCGTGAGATGTTCCTTCTCTGCGCAAGCACAGATCCCAAAACCTGTTGTGCCTGTGAATAGGCTGCAGGGGGAAGGTGAAGACCAGCAACAGCTTTCAGGGCTGCCACCTTCCGTGTGGGACAAGGAGCCGGACGTTTGCCTTTTCGGGAACAGGCTCTGCCGAGGATGCGCACCGTGAGATGTTCCTTCTCTGGGCAAGCACAGATCCCCAAACCTGTTGTGCCTGTGAATAGGCTGCAGGGGGAAGGTGAAGACCAGCAACAGCTTTCAGGGCTGCCACCTTCCGTGTGGGACAAGGAGCCGGACGTTTGCCTTTTTGGGAACAGGCTCTGCCGAGGATGCGCACCGTGAGATGTTCCTTCTCTGGGCAAGCACAGATCCCCAAACCTGTTGTGCCTGTGAATAGGCTGCAGGGGGAAGGTGAAGACCAGCAACAGCTTTCCGGGCTGCCACCTTCCGTGTGGGACAAGGAGCCGGACGTTTGCCTTTTCGGGAACAGGCTCTGCCGAGGATGCGCACCGTGAGATGTTCCTTCTCTGGGCAAGCACAGATCCCAAAACCTGTTGTGCCTGTGAATAGACTGCAGGGGGAAGGTGAAGACCAGCAACAGCTTTCCGGGCTGCCACCTTCCGTGTGGGACAAGGAGCCGGACGTTTGCCTTTTCGGGA
The DNA here is from genome assembly GCF_947461875.1 of Haliaeetus albicilla. Taxonomy (NCBI): domain Eukaryota; kingdom Metazoa; phylum Chordata; class Aves; order Accipitriformes; family Accipitridae; genus Haliaeetus; species Haliaeetus albicilla. The sequence continues at coordinate 404,390 of NW_027212438.1, read as the reverse complement.
ACAGGCTCTGCCGAGGATGCGCACCGTGAGATGTTCCTTCTCTGGGCAAGCACAGATCCCAAAACCTGTTGTGCCTGTGAATAGGCTGCAGGGGGAAGGTGAAGACCAGCAACAGCTTTCCGGGCTGCCACCTTCCGTGTGGGACAAGGAGCCGGACGTTTGCCTTTTCGGGAACAGGCTCTGCCGAGGATGCGCACCGTGAGAGATTGCGTCTTTGGGAAAGCAGAGATTCCCAGTGCGGTGGTGCCTGTGAATAGGCTGCAGGGGGAAGGTGAAGACCAGCAACAGCTTTCCGGGCTGCCACCTTCCGTGTGGGACAAGGAGCCGGACGTTTGCCTTTTCGGGAACAGGCTCTGCCGAGGATGCGCACCGTGAGATGTTCCTTCTCTGGGCAAGCACAGATCCCAAAACCTGTTGTGCCTGTGAATAGGCTGCAGGGGGAAGGTGAAGACCAGCAACAGCTTTCCGGGCTGCCACCTTCTGTGTGGGACAAGGAGCCAGATGTTTGGCTTTTTGGGAACAGGCTCTGCCGAGGATGCGCACCGTGAGAGATTGCGTCTTTGGGAAAGCACAGATCCCCAAACCTGTTGTGCCTGTGAATAGGCTGCAGGGGGAAGGTGAAGACCAGCAACAGCTTTCCGGGCTGCCACCTTCCGTGTGGGACAAGGAGCCGGACGTTTGCCTTTTCGGGAACAGGCTCTGCCGAGGATGCGCACCGTGAGATGTTCCTTCTCTGCGCAAGCACAGGTCCCAAAACCTGTTGTGCCTGTGAATAGGCTGCAGGGGGAAGGTGAAGACCAGCAACAGCTTTCAGGGCTGCCACCTTCCGTGTGGGACAAGGAGCCGGACGTTTGCCTTTTCGGGAACAGGCTCTGCCGAGGATGCGCACCGTGAGATGTTCCTTCTCTGGGCAAGCACAGATCCCCAAACCTGTTGTGCCTGTGAATAGGCTGCAGGGGGAAGGTGAAGACCAGCAACAGCTTTCCGGGCTGCCACCTTCCGTGTGGGACAAGGAGCCGGACGTTTGCTTTTTCGGGAACAGGCTCTGCCGAGGATGCGCACCGTGAGATGTTCCTTCTCTGGGCAAGCACAGATCCCAAAACCTGTTGTGCCTGTGAATAGGCTGCAGGGGGAAGGTGAAGACCAGCAACAGCTTTCCGGGCTGCCACCTTCCTTGTGGGACAAGGAGCCGGACGTTTGCCTTTTCGGGAACAGGCTCTGCCGAGGATGCGCACCGTGAGATGTTCCTTCTCTGGGCAAGCACAGATCCCAAAACCTGTTGTGCCTGTGAATAGGCTGCAGGGGGAAGGTGAAGACCAGCAACAGCTTTCCAGGCTGCCACCTTCCGTGTGGGACAAGGAGCCGGACGTTTGCCTTTTCGGGAACAGGCTCTGCCGAGGATACGCACCGTGAGATGTTCCTTCTCTGGGCAAGCACAGATCCCCAAACCTGTTGTGCCTGTGAATAGGCTGCAGGGGGAAGGTGAAGACCAGCAACAGCTTTCCGGGCTGCCACCTTCCGTGTGGGACAAGGAGCCGGACGTTTGCCTTTTCGGGAACAGGCTCTGCCGAGGATGCGCACCGTGAGATGTTCCTTCTCTGGGCAAGCACAGATCCCCAAACCTGTTGTGCCTGTGAATAGGCTGCAGGGGGAAGGTGAAGACCAGCAACAGCTTTCCGGGCTGCCACCTTCCGTGTGGGACAAGGAGCCGGACGTTTGCCTTTTCGGGAACAGGCTCTGCCGAGGATGCGCACCGTGAGATGTTCCTTCTCTGCGCAAGCACAGATCCCAAAACCTGTTGTGCCTGTGAATAGGCTGCAGGGGGAAGGTGAAGACCAGCAACAGCTTTCCGGTCTGCCACCTTCCGTGTGGGACAAGGAGCCGGACGTTTGCCTTTTCGGGAACAGGCTCTGCCGAGGATGCGCACCGTGAGATGTTCCTTCTCTGGGCAAGCACAGATCCCCAAACCTGTTGTGCCTGTGAATAGGCTGCAGGGGGAAGGTGAAGACCAGCAACAGCTTTCCGGGCTGCCACCTTCCGTGTGGGACAAGGAGCCGGACGTTTGCCTTTTCAGGAACAGGCTCTGCCGAGGATGCGCACCGTGAGATGTTCCTTCTCTGGGCAAGCACAGATCCCAAAACCTGTTGTGCCTGTGAATAGGCTGCAGGGGGAAGGTGAAGACCAGCAAGAGCTTTCAGGGCTGCCACCTTCCGTGTGGGACAAGGAGCCGGACGTTTGCCTTTTTGGGAACAGGCTCTGCCGAGGATGCGCACCGTGAGATGTTCCTTCTCTGGGCAAGCAGAGATCCCAAAACCTGTTGTGCCTGTGAATAGGCTGCAGGGGGAAGGTGAAGACCAGCAACAGCTTTCAGGGCTGCCACCTTCCGTGTGGGACAAGGAGCCGGACGTCTGCCTTTTCGGGAACAGGCTCTGCCGAGGATGCGCACCGTGAGATGTTCCTTCTCTGGGCAAGCACAGATCCCCAAACCTGTTGTGCCTGTGAATAGGCTGCAGGGGGAAGGTGAAGACCAGCAACAGCTTTCAGGGCTGCCACCTTCCGTGTGGGACAAGGAGCCGGACGTTTGCCTTTTCGGGAACAGGCTCTGCCGAGGATGCGCACCGTGAGATGTTCCTTCTCTGGGCAAGCACAGATCCCCAAACCTGTTGTGCCTGTGAATAGGCTGCAGGGGGAAGGTGAAGACCAGCAACAGCTTTCCGGGCTGCCACCTTCCGTGTGGGACAAGGAGCCGGACGTTTGCCTTTTCGGGAACAGGCTCTGCCGAGGATGCGCACCGTGAGAGATTGCGTCTTTGGGAAAGCACAGATCCCCAAACCAGTTGTGCCTGTGAATAGGCTGCAGGGGGAAGGTGAAGACCAGCAACAGCTTTCCGGGCTGCCACCTTCCGTGTGGGACAAGGAGCCGGACGTTTGCCTTTTCGGGAACAGGCTCTGCCGAGGATGCGCACCGTGAGATGTTCCTTCTCTGGGCAAGCACAGATCCCCAAACCTGTTGTGCCTGTGAATAGGCTGCAGGGGGAAGGTGAAGACCAGCAACAGCTTTCCGGGCTGCCACCTTCCGTGTGGGACAAGGAGCCGGACGTTTGCCTTTTCGGGAACAGGCTCTGCCGAGGATGCGCACCGTGAGATGTTCCTTCTCTGGGCAAGCACAGATCCCCAAACCTGTTGTGCCTGTGAATAGGCTGCAGGGGGAAGGTGAAGACCAGCAACAGCTTTCCGGGCTGCCACCTTCCGTGTGGGACAAGGAGCCGGACGTTTGCCTTTTCGGGAACAGGCTCTGCCAAGGATGCGCACCGTGAGATGTTCCTTCTCTGGGCAAGCACAGATCCCCAAACCTGTTGTGCCTGTGAATAGGCTGCAGGGGGAAGGTGAAGACCAGCAACAGCTTTCAGGGCTGCCACCTTCCGTGTGGGACAAGGAGCCGGACGTTTGCCTTTTCGGGAACAGGCTCTGCCGAGGATGCGCACCGTGAGATGTTCCTTCTCTGGGCAAGCACAGATCCCAAAACCTGTTGTGCCTGTGAATAGGCTGCAGGGGGAAGGTGAAGACCAGCAACAGCTTTCCGGGCTGCCACCTTCCGTGTGGGACAAGGAGCCGGACGTTTGCCTTTTCGGGAACAGGCTCTGCCGAGGATGCGCACCGTGAGATGTTCCTTCTCTGGGCAAGCACAGATCCCCAAACCTGTTGTGCCTGTGAATAGGCTGCAGGGGAAAGGTGAAGACCAGCAACAGCTTTCCGGGCTGCCACCTTCCGTGTGGGACAAGGAGCCGGACGTTTGCCTTTTCGGGAACAGGCTCTGCCGAGGATGCGCACCGTGAGATGTTCCTTCTCTGGGCAAGCAGAGATCCCAAAACCTGTTGTGCCTGTGAATAGGCTGCAGGGGGAAGGTGAAGACCAGCAACAGCTTTCAGGGCTGCCACCTTCCGTGTGGGACAAGGAGCCGGACGTTTGCCTTTTCGGGAACAGGCTCTGCCGAGGATGCGCACCGTGAGATGTTCCTTCTCTGGGCAAGCACAGATCCCCAAACCTGTTGTGCCTGTGAATAGGCTGCAGGGGGAAGGTGAAGACCAGCAACAGCTTTCCGGGCTGCCACCTTCCGTGTGGGACAAGGAGCCGGACGTTTGCCTTTTCGGGAACAGGCTCTGCCGAGGATGCGCACCGTGAGATGTTCCTTCTCTGGGCAAGCACAGATCCCAAAACCTGTTGTGCCTGTGAATAGGCTGCAGGGGGAAGGTGAAGACCAGCAACAGCTTTCCGGGCTGCCACCTTCCGTGTGGGACAAGGAGCCGGACGTTTGCCTTTTTGGGAACAGGCTCTGCCGAGGATGCGCACCGTGAGATGTTCCTTCTCTGGGCAAGCACAGATCCCAAAACCTGTTGTGCCTGTGAATAGGCTGCAGGGGGAAGGTGAAGACCAGCAACAGCTTTCCGGGCTGCCACCTTCCGTGTGGGACAAGGAGCCGGACGTTTGCCTTTTCGGGAACAGGCTCTGCCGAGGATGCGCACCGTGAGATGTTCCTTCTCTGGGCAAGCACAGATCCCCAAACCTGTTGTGCCTGTGACTAGGCTGCAGGGGGAAGGTGAAGACCAGCAACAGCTTTCCGGGCTGCCACCTTCCGTGTGGGACAAGGAGCCGGACGTTTGCCTTTTCGGGAACAGGCTCTGCCGAGGATGCGCACCGTGAGATGTTCCTTCTCTGGGCAAGCACAGATCCCCAAACCTGTTGTGCCTGTGAATAGGCTGCAGGGGGAAGGTGAAGACCAGCAACAGCTTTCCGGGCTGCCACCTTCCGTGTGGGACAAGGAGCCGGACGTTTGCCTTTTCGGGAACAGGCTCTGCCGAGGATGCGCACCGTGAGATGTTCCTTCTCTGGGCAAGCACAGATCCCCAAACCTGTTGTGCCTGTGAATAGGCTGCAGGGGGAAGGTGAAGACCAGCAACAGCTTTCCGGGCTGCCACCTTCCGTGTGGGACAAGGAGCCGGACGTTTGCCTTTTCGGGAACAGGCTCTGCCGAGGATGCGCACCGTGAGAGATTGCGTCTTTGGGAAAGCAGAGATTCCCAGTGCGGTGGTGCCTGTGAATAGGCTGCAGGGGGAAGGTGAAGACCAGCAACAGCTTTCCGGGCTGCCACCTTCCGTGTGGGACAAGGAGCCGGACGTTTGCCTTTTCGGGAACAGGCTCTGCCGAGGATGCGCACCGTGAGATGTTCCTTCTCTGGGCAAGCACAGATCCCAAAACCTGTTGTGCCTGTGAATAGGCTGCAGGGGGAAGGTGAAGACCAGCAACAGCTTTCCGGGCTGCCACCTTCCGTGTGGGACAAGGAGCCGGACGTTTGCCTTTTCGGGAACAGGCTCTGCCGAGGATGCGCACCGTGAGATGTTCCTTCTCTGCGCAAGCAGAGATCCCAAAACCTGTTGTGCATGTGAATAGGCCGCAGGGGGAAGGTGAAGACCAGCAACAGCTTTCCGGGCTGCCACCTTCCGTGTGGGACAAGGAGCCGGACGTTTGCCTTTTCGGGAACAGGCTCTGCCGAGGATGCGCACCGTGAGAGATTGCGTCTTTGGGAAAGCACAGATCCCCAAACCTGTTGTGCCTGTGAATAGGCTGCAGGGGGAAGGTGAAGACCAGCAACAGCTTTCAGGGCTGCCACCTTCCGTGTGGGACAAGGAGCCGGACGTTTGCCTTTTCGGGAACAGGCTCTGCCGAGGATGCGCACCGTGAGATGTTCCTTCTCTGCGCAAGCACAGATCCCAAAACCTGTTGTGCCTGTGAATAGGCTGCAGGGGGAAGGTGAAGACCAGCAACAGCTTTCAGGGCTGCCACCTTCCGTGTGGGACAAGGAGCCGGACGTTTGCCTTTTCGGGAACAGGCTCTGCCGAGGATGCGCACCGTGAGAGATTGCGTCTTTGGGAAAGCACAGATCCCCAAACCTGTTGTGCCTGTGAATAGGCTGCAGGGGGAAGGTGAAGACCAGCAACAGCTTTCCGGGCTGCCACCTTCCGTGTGGGACAAGGAGCCGGACGTTTGCCTTTTCGGGAACAGGCTCTGCCGAGGATGCGCACCGTGAGATGTTCCTTCTCTGGGCAAGCACAGATCCCAAAACCTGTTGTGCCTGTGAATAGGCTGCAGGGGGAAGGTGAAGACCAGCAACAGCTTTCCGGGCTGCCACCTTCCGTGTGGGACAAGGAGCCGGACGTTTGCCTTTTCGGGAACAGGCTCTGCCGAGGATGCGCACCGTGAGATGTTCCTTCTCTGGGCAAGCACAGATCCCCAAACCTGTTGTGCCTGTGAATAGGCTGCAGGGGGAAGGTGAAGACCAGCAACAGCTTTCCGGGCTGCCACCTTCCGTGTGGGACAAGGAGCCGGACATTTGCCTTTTCGGGAACAGGCTCTGCCGAGGATGCGCACCGTGAGATGTTCCTTCTCTGGGCAAGCACAGATCCCCAAACCTGTTGTGCCTGTGAATAGGCTGCAGGGGGAAGGTGAAGACCAGCAACAGCTTTCCGGGCTGCCACCTTCCGTGTGGGACAAGGAGCCGGACGTTTGCCTTTTCGGGAACAGGCTCTGCCGAGGATGCGCACCGTGAGAGATTGCGTCTTTGGGAAAGCAGAGATTCCCAGTGCGGTGGTGCCTGTGAATAGGCTGCAGGGGGAAGGTGAAGACCAGCAACAGCTTTCCGGGCTGCCACCTTCCGTGTGGGACAAGGAGCCGGACGTTTGCCTTTTCGGGAACAGGCTCTGCCGAGGATGCGCACCGTGAGATGTTCCTTCTCTGGGCAAGCACAGATCCCCAAACCTGTTGTGCCTGTGAATAGGCTGCAGGGGGAAGGTGAAGACCAGCAACAGCTTTCCGGGCTGCCACCTTCCGTGTGGGACAAGGAGCCGGACGTTTGCCTTTTCGGGAACAGGCTCTGCCGAGGATGCGCACCGTGAGATGTTCCTTCTCTGCGCAAGCAGAGATCCCAAAACCTGTTGTGCATGTGAATAGGCCGCAGGGGGAAGGTGAAGACCAGCAACAGCTTTCCGGGCTGCCACCTTCCGTGTGGGACAAGGAGCCGGACGTTTGCCTTTTCGGGAACAGGCTCTGCCGAGGATGCGCACCGTGAGAGATTGCGTCTTTGGGAAAGCACAGATCCCAAAACCTGTTGTGCCTGTGAATAGGCTGCAGGGGGAAGGTGAAGACCAGCAAGAGCTTTCCGGGCTGCCACCTTCCGTGTGGGACAAGGAGCCGGACGTTTGCCTTTTCGGGAACAGGCTCTGCCGAGGATGCGCACCGTGAGATGTTCCTTCTCTGCGCAAGCACAGATCCCAAAACCTGTTGTGCCTGTGACTAGGCTGCAGGGGGAAGGTGAAGACCAGCAACAGCTTTCAGGGCTGCCACCTTCCGTGTGGGACAAGGAGCCGGACGTTTGCCTTTTCGGGAACAGGCTCTGCCGAGGATGCGCACCGTGAGAGATTGCGTCTTTGGGAAAGCACAGATCCCCAAACCTGTTGTGCCTGTGAATAGGCTGCAGGGGGAAGGTGAAGACCAGCAACAGCTTTCCGGGCTGCCACCTTCCGTGTGGGACAAGGAGCCGGACGTTTGCCTTTTCGGGAACAGGCTCTGCCGAGGATGCGCACCGTGAGATGTTCCTTCTCTGGGCAAGCACAGATCCCAAAACCTGTTGTGCCTGTGAATAGGCTGCAGGGGGAAGGTGAAGACCAGCAACAGCTTTCCGGGCTGCCACCTTCCGTGTGGGACAAGGAGCCGGACATTTGCCTTTTCGGGAACAGGCTCTGCCGAGGATGCGCACCGTGAGATGTTCCTTCTCTGGGCAAGCACAGATCCCAAAACCTGTTGTGCCTGTGAATAGGCTGCAGGGGGAAGGTGAAGACCAGCAACAGCTTTCCGGGCTGCCACCTTCCGTGTGGGACAAGGAGCCGGACGTTTGCCTTTTCGGGAACAGGCTCTGCCAAGGATGCGCACCGTGAGAGATTGCGTCTTTGGGAAAGCAGAGATTCCCAGTGCGGTGGTGCCTGTGAATAGGCTGCAGGGGGAAGGTGAAGACCAGCAACAGCTTTCCGGGCTGCCACCTTCCGTGTGGGACAAGGAGCCGGACGTTTGCCTTTTCGGGAACAGGCTCTGCCGAGGATGCGCACCGTGAGATGTTCCTTCTCTGGGCAAGCACAGATCCCCAAACCTGTTGTGCCTGTGAATAGGCTGCAGGGGGAAGGTGAAGACCAGCAACAGCTTTCCGGGCTGCCACCTTCCGTGTGGGACAAGGAGCCGGACGTTTGCCTTTTCGGGAACAGGCTCTGCCGAGGATGCGCACCGTGAGATGTTCCTTCTCTGCGCAAGCAGAGATCCCAAAACCTGTTGTGCATGTGAATAGGCCGCAGGGGGAAGGTGAAGACCAGCAACAGCTTTCCGGGCTGCCACCTTCCGTGTGGGACAAGGAGCCGGACGTTTGCCTTTTCGGGAACAGGCTCTGCCGAGGATGCGCACCGTGAGATGTTCCTTCTCTGGGCAAGCACAGATCCCCAAACCTGTTGTGCCTGTGAATAGGCTGCAGGGGGAAGGTGAAGACCAGCAACAGCTTTCCGGGCTGCCACCTTCCGTGTGGGACAAGGAGCCGGACGTTTGCCTTTTCGGGAACAGGCTCTGCCGAGGATGCGCACCGTGAGAGATTGCGTCTTTGGGAAAGCAGAGATTCCCAGTGCGGTGGTGCCTGTGAATAGGCTGCAGGGGGAAGGTGAAGACCAGCAACAGCTTTCCGGGCTGCCACCTTCCGTGTGGGACAAGGAGCCGGACGTTTGCCTTTTCGGGAACAGGCTCTGCCGAGGATGCGCACCGTGAGATGTTCCTTCTCTGGGCAAGCACAGATCCCAAAACCTGTTGTGCCTGTGAATAGGCTGCAGGGGGAAGGTGAAGACCAGCAACAGCTTTCCGGGCTGCCACCTTCCGTGTGGGACAAGGAGCCGGACGTTTGCCTTTTCGGGAACAGGCTCTGCCGAGGATGCGCACCGTGAGATGTTCCTTCTCTGGGCAAGCACAGATCCCCAAACCTGTTGTGCCTGTGAATAGGCTGCAGGGGGAAGGTGAAGACCAGCAACAGCTTTCAGGGCTGCCACCTTCCGTGTGGGACAAGGAGCCGGACGTTTGCCTTTTCGGGAACAGGCTCTGCCGAGGATGCGCACCGTGAGAGATTGCGTCTTTGGGAAAGCACAGATCCCCAAACCTGTTGTGCCTGTGAATAGGCTGCAGGGGGAAGGTGAAGACCAGCAACAGCTTTCCGGGCTGCCACCTTCCGTGTGGGACAAGGAGCCGGACGTTTGCCTTTTCGGGAACAGGCTCTGCCGAGGATGCGCACCGTGAGATGTTCCTTCTCTGGGCAAGCACAGATCCCAAAACCTGTTGTGCCTGTGAATAGGCTGCAGGGGGAAGGTGAAGACCAGCAACAGCTTTCCGGGCTGCCACCTTCCGTGTGGGACAAGGAGCCGGACGTTTGCCTTTTCGGGAACAGGCTCTGCCGAGGATGCGCACCGTGAGATGTTCCTTCTCTGGGCAAGCACAGATCCCAAAACCTGTTGTGCCTGTGAATAGGCTGCAGGGGGAAGGTGAAGACCAGCAACAGCTTTCCGGGCTGCCACCTTCCGTGTGGGACAAGGAGCCGGACGTTTGCCTTTTCGGGAACAGGCTCTGCCGAGGATGCGCACCGTGAGAGATTGCGTCTTTGGGAAAGCAGAGATTCCCAGTGCGGTGGTGCCTGTGAATAGGCTGCAGGGGGAAGGTGAAGACCAGCAACAGCTTTCCGGGCTGCCACCTTCCGTGTGGGACAAGGAGCCGGACGTTTGCCTTTTCGGGAACAGGCTCTGCCGAGGATGCGCACCGTGAGATGTTCCTTCTCTGGGCAAGCACAGATCCCAAAACCTGTTGTGCCTGTGAATAGGCTGCAGGGGGAAGGTGAAGACCAGCAACAGCTTTCCGGGCTGCCACCTTCCGTGTGGGACAAGGAGCCGGACGTTTGCCTTTTCGGGAACAGGCTCTGCCGAGGATGCGCACCGTGAGATGTTCCTTCTCTGCGCAAGCAGAGATCCCAAAACCTGTTGTGCATGTGAATAGGCCGCAGGGGGAAGGTGAAGACCAGCAACAGCTTTCCGGGCTGCCACCTTCCGTGTGGGACAAGGAGCCGGACGTTTGCCTTTTCGGGAACAGGCTCTGCCGAGGATGCGCACCGTGAGAGATTGCGTCTTTGGGAAAGCACAGATCCCCAAACCTGTTGTGCCTGTGAATAGGCTGCAGGGGGAAGGTGAAGACCAGCAACAGCTTTCCGGGCTGCCACCTTCCGTGTGGGACAAGGAGCCGGACGTTTGCCTTTTCGGGAACAGGCTCTGCCGAGGATGCGCACCGTGAGATGTTCCTTCTCTGCGCAAGCACAGATCCCCAAACCTGTTGTGCCTGTGAATAGGCTGCAGGGGGAAGGTGAAGACCAGCAACAGCTTTCAGGGCTGCCACCTTCCGTGTGGGACAAGGAGCCGGACGTTTGCCTTTTCGGGAACAGGCTCTGCCGAGGATGCGCACCGTGAGAGATTGCGTCTTTGGGAAAGCACAGATTCCCAAACCTGTTGTGCCTGTGAATAGGCTGCAGGGGGAAGGTGAAGACCAGCAACAGCTTTCCGGGCTGCCACCTTCCGTGTGGGACAAGGAGCCGGACGTTTGCCTTTTCGGGAACAGGCTCTGCCGAGGATGCGCACCGTGAGATGTTCCTTCTCTGGGCAAGCACAGATCCCAAAACCTGTTGTGCCTGTGAATAGGCTGCAGGGGGAAGGTGAAGACCAGCAACAGCTTTCCGGGCTGCCACCTTCCGTGTGGGACAAGGAGCCGGACGTTTGCCTTTTCGGGAACAGGCTCTGCCGAGGATGCGCACCGTGAGATGTTCCTTCTCTGGGCAAGCACAGATCCCAAAACCTGTTGTGCCTGTGAATAGGCTGCAGGGGGAAGGTGAAGACCAGCAACAGCTTTCCGGGCTGCCACCTTCCGTGTGGGACAAGGAGCCGGACGTTTGCCTTTTCGGGAACAGGCTCTGCCGAGGATGCGCACCGTGAGAGATTGCGTCTTTGGGAAAGCAGAGATTCCCAGTGCGGTGGTGCCTGTGAATAGGCTGCAGGGGGAAGGTGAAGACCAGCAACAGCTTTCCGGGCTGCCACCTTCCGTGTGGGACAAGGAGCCGGACGTTTGCCTTTTCGGGAACAGGCTCTGCCGAGGATGCGCACCGTGAGATGTTCCTTCTCTGGGCAAGCACAGATCCCAAAACCTGTTGTGCCTGTGAATAGGCTGCAGGGGGAAGGTGAAGACCAGCAACAGCTTTCCGGGCTGCCACCTTCCGTGTGGGACAAGGAGCCGGACGTTTGCCTTTTCGGGAACAGGCTCTGCCGAGGATGCGCACCGTGAGATGTTCCTTCTCTGCGCAAGCAGAGATCCCAAAACCTGTTGTGCATGTGAATAGGCCGCAGGGGGAAGGTGAAGACCAGCAACAGCTTTCCGGGCTGCCACCTTCCGTGTGGGACAAGGAGCCGGACGTTTGCCTTTTCGGGAACAGGCTCTGCCGAGGATGCGCACCGTGAGAGATTGCGTCTTTGGGAAAGCACAGATCCCCAAACCTGTTGTGCCTGTGAATAGGCTGCAGGGGGAAGGTGAAGACCAGCAACAGCTTTCCGGGCTGCCACCTTCCGTGTGGGACAAGGAGCCGGACGTTTGCCTTTTCGGGAACAGGCTCTGCCGAGGATGCGCACCGTGAGATGTTCCTTCTCTGCGCAAGCACAGATCCCCAAACCTGTTGTGCCTGTGAATAGGCTGCAGGGGGAAGGTGAAGACCAGCAACAGCTTTCAGGGCTGCCACCTTCCGTGTGGGACAAGGAGCCGGACGTTTGCCTTTTCGGGAACAGGCTCTGCCGAGGATGCGCACCGTGAGAGATTGCGTCTTTGGGAAAGCACAGATCCCCAAACCTGTTGTGCCTGTGAATAGGCTGCAGGGGGAAGGTGAAGACCAGCAACAGCTTTCCGGGCTGCCACCTTCCGTGTGGGACAAGGAGCCGGACGTTTGCCTTTTCGGGAACAGGCTCTGCCGAGGATGCGCACCGTGAGATGTTCCTTCTCTGGGCAAGCACAGATCCCAAAACCTGTTGTGCCTGTGAATAGGCTGCAGGGGGAAGGTGAAGACCAGCAACAGCTTTCCGGGCTGCCACCTTCCGTGTGGGACAAGGAGCCGGACGTTTGCCTTTTCGGGAACAGGCTCTGCCGAGGATGCGCACCGTGAGATGTTCCTTCTCTGGGCAAGCACAGATCCCCAAACCTGTTGTGCCTGTGAATAGACTGCAGGGGGAAGGTGAAGACCAGCAACAGCTTTCCGGGCTGCCACCTTCCGTGTGGGACAAGGAGCCGGACGTTTGCCTTTTCGGGAACAGGCTCTGCCGAGGATGCGCACCGTGAGATGTTCCTTCTCTGGGCAAGCACAGATCCCAAAACCTGTTGTGCCTGTGAATAGGCTGCAGGGGGAAGGTGAAGACCAGCAACAGCTTTCCGGGCTGCCACCTTCCGTGTGGGACAAGGAGCCGGACGTTTGCCTTTTCGGGAACAGGCTCTGCCGAGGATGCGCACCGTGAGAGATTGCGTCTTTGGGAAAGCAGAGATTCCCAGTGCGGTGGTGCCTGTGAATAGGCTGCAGGGGGAAGGTGAAGACCAGCAACAGCTTTCCGGGCTGCCACCTTCCGTGTGGGACAAGGAGCCGGACGTTTGCCTTTTCGGGAACAGGCTCTGCCGAGGATGCGCACCGTGAGATGTTCCTTCTCTGGGCAAGCACAGATCCCAAAACCTGTTGTGCCTGTGAATAGGCTGCAGGGGGAAGGTGAAGACCAGCAACAGCTTTCAGGGCTGCCACCTTCCGTGTGGGACAAGGAGCCGGACGTTTGCCTTTTCGGGAACAGGCTCTGCCGAGGATGCGCACCGTGAGATGTTCCTTCTCTGCGCAAGCACAGATCCCCAAACCTGTTGTGCCTGTGAATAGGCTGCAGGGGGAAGGTGAAGACCAGCAAGAGCTTTCAGGGCTGCCACCTTCCGTGTGGGACAAGGAGCTGGACGTTTGCCTTTTTTGGAACAGGCTCTGCCGAGGATGCGCACCGTGAGATGTTCCTTCTCTGGGCAAGCAGAGATCCCAAAACCTGTTGTGCCTGTGAATAGGCTGCAGGGGGAAGGTGAAGACCAGCAACAGCTTTCAGGGCTGCCACCTTCCGTGTGGGACAAGGAGCCGGACGTCTGCCTTTTCGGGAACAGGCTCTGCCGAGGATGCGCACCGTGAGATGTTCCTTCTCTGGGCAAGCACAGATCCCCAAACCTGTTGTGCCTGTGAATAGGCTGCAGGGGGAAGGTGAAGACCAGCAACAGCTTTCCGGGCTGCCACCTTCCGTGTGGGACAAGGAGCCGGACGTTTGCCTTTTCGGGAACAGGCTCTGCCGAGGATGCGCACCGTGAGAGATTGCGTCTTTGGGCAAGCACAGATCCCCAAACCTGTTGTGCCTGTGAATAGGCTGCAGGGGGAAGGTGAAGACCAGCAACAGCTTTCAGGGCTGCCACCTTCCGTGTGGGACAAGGAGCCGGACATTTGCCTTTTCGGGAACAGGCTCTGCCGAGGATGCGCACCGTGAGAGATTGCGTCTTTGGGAAAGCACAGATCCCCAAACCTGTTGTGCCTGTGAATAGGCTGCAGGGGGAAGGTGAAGACCAGCAACAGCTTTCCGGGCTGCCACCTTCCGTGTGGGACAAGGAGCCGGACGTTTGCCTTTTCGGGAACAGGCTCTGCCGAGGATGCGCACCGTGAGAGATTGCGTCTTTGGGAAAGCACAGATCCCCAAACCTGTTGTGCCTGTGAATAGGCTGCAGGGGGAAGGTGAAGGCCAGCAACAGCTTTCCGGGCTGCCACCTTCCGTGTGGGACAAGGAGCCGGACGTTTGCCTTTTCGGGAACAGGCTCTGCCGAGGATGCACACCGTGAGATGTTCCTTCTCTGGGCAAGCAGAGATCCCAAAACCTGTTGTGCCTGTGAATAGGCTGCAGGGGGAAGGTGAAGACCAGCAACAGCTTTCCGGGCTGCCACCTTCCGTGTGGGACAAGGAGCCGGACGTTTGCCTTTTCGGGAACAGGCTCTGCCGAGGATGCGCACCGTGAGATGTTCCTTCTCTGCGCAAGCACAGATCCCAAAACCTGTTGTGCCTGTGAATAGGCCGCAGGGGGAAGGTGAAGACCAGCAAGAGCTTTCAGGGCTGCCACCTTCCGTGTGGGACAAAGAGCCGGACGTTTGCCTTTTCGGGAACAGGCTCTGCAAGGGTGCGCACCATGAGAGATTGCGTCTTTGGGAAAGCAGAGATTCCCAGTGCGGTGGTGCCTGTGAATAGGCTGCAGGGGGAAGGTGAAGACCAGCAACAGCTTTCCGGGCTGCCACCTTCCGTGTGGGACAAGGAGCCGGACGTTTGCCTTTTCGGGAACAGGCTCTGCCGAGGATGCGCACCGTGAGAGATTGCGTCTTTGGGAAAGCACAGATCCCCAAACCTGTTGTGCCTGTGAATAGGCTGCAGGGGGAAGGTGAAGACCAGCAAGAGCTTTCCGGGCTGCCACCTTCCGTGTGGGACAAGGAGCCAGACGTTTGCCTTTTCGGGAACAGGCTCTGCCGAGGATGCGCACCGTGAGATGTTCCTTCTCTGGGCAAGCACAGATCCCCAAACCTGTTGTGCCTGTGAATAGGCTGCAGGGGGAAGGTGAAGACCAGCAACAGCTTTCCGGGCTGCCACCTTCCGTGTGGGACAAGGAGCCGGACGTTTGCCTTTTCGGGAACAGGCTCTGCCGAAGATGCGCACCGTGAGATGTTCCTTCTCTGGGCAAGCACAGATCCCCAAACCTGTTGTGCCTGTGAATAGGCTGCAGGGGGAAGGTGAAGACCAGCAACAGCTTTCCGGGCTGCCACCTTCCGTGTGGGACAAGGAGCCGGACGTTTGCCTTTTCGGGAACAGGCTCTGCCGAGGATGCGCACCGTGAGATGTTCCTTCTCTGGGCAAGCACAGATCCCAAAACCTGTTGTGCCTGTGAATAGGCTGCAGGGGGAAGGTGAAGACCAGCAACAGCTTTCCGGGCTGCCACCTTCCGTGTGGGACAAGGAGCCGGACGTTTGCCTTTTCGGGAACAGGCTCTGCCGAGGATGCGCACCGTGAGAGATTGCGTCTTTGGGAAAGCACAGATCCCCAAACCTGTTGTGCCTGTGAATAGGCTGCAGGGGGAAGGTGAAGGCCAGCAACAGCTTTCCGGGCTGCCACCTTCCGTGTGGGACAAGGAGCCGGACGTTTGCCTTTTCGGGAACAGGCTCTGCCGAGGATGCACACCGTGAGATGTTCCTTCTCTGGGCAAGCACAGATCCCAAAACCTGTTGTGCCTGTGAATAGGCTGCAGGGGGAAGGTGAAGACCAGCAACAGCTTTCCGGGCTGCCACCTTCCGTGTGGGACAAGGAGCCGGACGTTTGCCTTTTCGGGAACAGGCTCTGCCGAGGATGCGCACCGTGAGATGTTCCTTCTCTGCGCAAGCAGAGATCCCAAAACCTGTTGTGCCTGTGAATAGGCCGCAGGGGGAAGGTGAAGACCAGCAAGAGCTTTCAGGGCTGCCACCTTCCGTGTGGGACAAAGAGCCGGACGTTTGCCTTTTCGGGAACAGGCTCTGCAAGGGTGCGCACCATGAGAGATTGCGTCTTTGGGAAAGCAGAGATTCCCAGTGCGGTGGTGCCTGTGAATAGGCTGCAGGGGGAAGGTGAAGACCAGCAACAGCTTTCCGGGCTGCCACCTTCCGTGTGGGACAAGGAGCCGGACGTTTGCCTTTTCGGGAACAGGCTCTGCCGAGGATGCGCACCGTGAGAGATTGCGTCTTTGGGAAAGCACAGATCCCCAAACCTGTTGTGCCTGTGAATAGGCTGCAGGGGGAAGGTGAAGACCAGCAAGAGCTTTCCGGGCTGCCACCTTCCGTGTGGGACAAGGAGCCGGACGTTTGCCTTTTCGGGAACAGGCTCTGCCGAAGATGCGCACCGTGAGATGTTCCTTCTCTGGGCAAGCACAGATCCCCAAACCTGTTGTGCCTGTGAATAGGCTGCAGGGGGAAGGTGAAGACCAGCAACAGCTTTCCGGGCTGCCACCTTCCGTGTGGGACAAGGAGCCGGACGTTTGCCTTTTCGGGAACAGGCTCTGCCGAGGATGCGCACCGTGAGATGTTCCTTCTCTGGGCAAGCACAGATCCCAAAACCTGTTGTGCCTGTGAATAGGCTGCAGGGGGAAGGTGAAGACCAGCAACAGCTTTCCGGGCTGCCACCTTCCGTGTGGGACAAGGAGCCGGACGTTTGCCTTTTCGGGAACAGGCTCTGCCGAGGATGCGCACCGTGAGATGTTCCTTCTCTGGGCAAGCACAGATCCCCAAACCTGTTGTGCCTGTGAATAGGCTGCAGGGGGAAGGTGAAGACCAGCAACAGCTTTCCGGGCTGCCACCTTCCGTGTGGGACAAGGAGCCGGACGTTTGCCTTTTCGGGAACAGGCTCTGCCGAGGATGCGCACCGTGAGATGTTCCTTCTCTGGGCAAGCACAGATCCCAAAACCTGTTGTGCCTGTGAATAGGCTGCAGGGGGAAGGTGAAGACCAGCAACAGCTTTCCGGGCTGCCACCTTCCGTGTGGGACAAGGAGCCGGACGTTTGCCTTTTCGGGAACAGGCTCTGCCGAGGATGCGCACCGTGAGAGATTGCGTCTTTGGGAAAGCAGAGATTCCCAGTGCGGTGGTGCCTGTGAATAGGCTGCAGGGGGAAGGTGAAGACCAGCAACAGCTTTCCGGGCTGCCACCTTCCGTGTGGGACAAGGAGCCGGACGTTTGCCTTTTCGGGAACAGGCTCTGCCGAGGATGCGCACCGTGAGATGTTCCTTCTCTGGGCAAGCACAGATCCCCAAACCTGTTGTGCCTGTGAATAGGCTGCAGGGGGAAGGTGAAGACCAGCAACAGCTTTCCGGGCTGCCACCTTCCGTGTGGGACAAGGAGCCGGACGTTTGCCTTTTCGGGAACAGGCTCTGCCGAGGATGCGCACCGTGAGATGTTCCTTCTCTGGGCAAGCACAGATCCCCAAACCTGTTGTGCCTGTGAATAGGCTGCAGGGGGAAGGTGAAGACCAGCAAGAGCTTTCAGGGCTGCCACCTTCCGTGTGGGACAAGGAGCTGGACGTTTGCCTTTTTGGGAACAGGCTCTGCCGAGGATGCGCACCGTGAGATGTTCCTTCTCTGGGCAAGCAGAGATCCCAAAACCTGTTGTGCCTGTGAATAGGCTGCAGGGGGAAGGTGAAGACCAGCAACAGCTTTCAGGGCTGCCACCTTCCGTGTGGGACAAGGAGCCGGACGTCTGCCTTTTCGGGAACAGGCTCTGCCGAGGATGCGCACCGTGAGATGTTCCTTCTCTGGGCAAGCACAGATCCCCAAACCTGTTGTGCCTGTGAATAGGCTGCAGGGGGAAGGTGAAGACCAGCAACAGCTTTCAGGGCTGCCACCTTCCGTGTGGGACAAGGAGCCGGACGTTTGCCTTTTCGGGAACAGGCTCTGCCGAGGATGCGCACCGTGAGAGATTGCGTCTTTGGGAAAGCACAGATCCCCAAACCTGTTGTGCCTGTGAATAGGCTGCAGGGGGAAGGTGAAGGCCAGCAACAGCTTTCCAGGCTGCCACCTTCCGTGTGGGACAAGGAGCCGGACGTTTGCCTTTTCGGGAACAGGCTCTGCCGAGGATGCGCACCGTGAGATGTTCCTTCTCTGGGCAAGCACAGATCCCCAAACCTGTTGTGCCTGTGAATAGGCTGCAGGGGGAAGGTGAAGACCAGCAACAGCTTTCAGGGCTGCCACCTTCCGTGTGGGACAAGGAGCCGGACATTTGCCTTTTCGGGAACAGGCTCTGCCGAGGATGCGCACCGTGAGAGATTGCGTCTTTGGGAAAGCACAGATCCCCAAACCTGTTGTGCCTGTGAATAGGCTGCAGGGGGAAGGTGAAGACCAGCAACAGCTTTCCGGGCTGCCACCTTCCGTGTGGGACAAGGAGCCGGACGTTTGCCTTTTCGGGAACAGGCTCTGCCGAGGATGCGCACCGTGAGAGATTGCGTCTTTGGGAAAGCACAGATCCCCAAACCTGTTGTGCCTGTGAATAGGCTGCAGGGGGAAGGTGAAGGCCAGCAACAGCTTTCCGGGCTGCCACCTTCCGTGTGGGACAAGGAGCCGGACGTTTGCCTTTTCGGGAACAGGCTCTGCCGAGGATGCACACCGTGAGATGTTCCTTCTCTGGGCAAGCAGAGATCCCAAAACCTGTTGTGCCTGTGAATAGGCTGCAGGGGGAAGGTGAAGACCAGCAACAGCTTTCCGGGCTGCCACCTTCCGTGTGGGACAAGGAGCCGGACGTTTGCCTTTTCGGGAACAGGCTCTGCCGAGGATGCGCACCGTGAGATGTTCCTTCTCTGCGCAAGCACAGATCCCAAAACCTGTTGTGCCTGTGAATAGGCCGCAGGGGGAAGGTGAAGACCAGCAAGAGCTTTCAGGGCTGCCACCTTCCGTGTGGGACAAAGAGCCGGACGTTTGCCTTTTCGGGAACAGGCTCTGCAAGGGTGCGCACCATGAGAGATTGCGTCTTTGGGAAAGCAGAGATTCCCAGTGCGGTGGTGCCTGTGAATAGGCTGCAGGGGGAAGGTGAAGACCAGCAACAGCTTTCCGGGCTGCCACCTTCCGTGTGGGACAAGGAGCCGGACGTTTGCCTTTTCGGGAACAGGCTCTGCCGAGGATGCGCACCGTGAGAGATTGCGTCTTTGGGAAAGCACAGATCCCCAAACCTGTTGTGCCTGTGAATAGGCTGCAGGGGGAAGGTGAAGACCAGCAAGAGCTTTCCGGGCTGCCACCTTCCGTGTGGGACAAGGAGCCAGACGTTTGCCTTTTCGGGAACAGGCTCTGCCGAGGATGCGCACCGTGAGATGTTCCTTCTCTGGGCAAGCACAGATCCCCAAACCTGTTGTGCCTGTGAATAGGCTGCAGGGGGAAGGTGAAGACCAGCAACAGCTTTCCGGGCTGCCACCTTCCGTGTGGGACAAGGAGCCGGACGTTTGCCTTTTCGGGAACAGGCTCTGCCGAGGATGCGCACCGTGAGATGTTCCTTCTCTGGGCAAGCACAGATCCCCAAACCTGTTGTGCCTGTGAATAGGCTGCAGGGGGAAGGTGAAGACCAGCAACAGCTTTCCGGGCTGCCACCTTCCGTGTGGGACAAGGAGCCGGACGTTTGCCTTTTCGGGAACAGGCTCTGCTGAGGATGCGCACCGTGAGAGATTGCGTCTTTGGGAAAGCAGAGATTCCCAGTGCGGTGGTGCCTGTGAATAGGCTGCAGGGGGAAGGTGAAGACCAGCAAGAGCTTTCCGGGCTGCCACCTTCCGTGTGGGACAAGGAGCCGGACGTTTGCCTTTTCGGGAACAGGCTCTGCCGAGGATGCGCACCGTGAGATGTTCCTTCTCTGGGCAAGCACAGATCCCCAAACCTGTTGTGCCTGTGAATAGGCTGCAGGGGGAAGGTGAAGACCAGCAACAGCTTTCCGGGCTGCCACCTTCCGTGTGGGACAAGGAGCCGGACGTTTGCCTTTTCGGGAACAGGCTCTGCCGAGGATGCGCACCGTGAGATGTTCCTTCTCTGGGCAAGCACAGATCCCCAAACCTGTTGTGCCTGTGAATAGGCTGCAGGGGGAAGGTGAAGACCAGCAACAGCTTTCAGGGCTGCCACCTTCCGTGTGGGACAAGGAGCCGGACGTTTGCCTTTTCGGGAACAGGCTCTGCCGAGGATGCGCACCGTGAGATGTTCCTTCTCTGGGCAAGCACAGATCCCAAAACCTGTTGTGCCTGTGAATAGGCTGCAGGGGGAAGGTGAAGACCAGCAACAGCTTTCCGGGCTGCCACCTTCCGTGTGGGACAAGGAGCCGGACGTTTGCCTTTTTGGGAACAGGCTCTGCCGAGGATGCGCACCGTGAGAGATTGCGTCTTTGGGAAAGCACAGATCCCCAAACCTGTTGTGCCTGTGAATAGGCTGCAGGGGGAAGGTGAAGACCAGCAACAGCTTTCCGGGCTGCCACCTTCCGTGTGGGACAAGGAGCCGGACGTTTGCCTTTTTGGGAACAGGCTCTGCCGAGGATGCGCACCGTGAGATGTTCCTTCTCTGGGCAAGCACAGATCCCAAAACCTGTTGTGCCTGTGAATAGGCTGCAGGGGGAAGGTGAAGACCAGCAACAGCTTTCCGGGCTGCCACCTTCCGTGTGGGACAAGGAGCCGGACGTTTGCCTTTTCGGGAACAGGCTCTGCCGAGGATGCGCACCGTGAGATGTTCCTTCTCTGGGCAAGCACAGATCCCCAAACCTGTTGTGCCTGTGAATAGGCTGCAGGGGGAAGGTGAAGACCAGCAACAGCTTTCCGGGCTGCCACCTTCCGTGTGGGACAAGGAGCCGGACGTTTGCCTTTTCGGGAACAGGCTCTGCCGAGGATGCGCACCGTGAGATGTTCCTTCTCTGGGCAAGCACAGATCCCCAAACCTGTTGTGCCTGTGAATAGGCTGCAGGGGGAAGGTGAAGACCAGCAACAGCTTTCCGGGCTGCCACCTTCCGTGTGGGACAAGGAGCCGGACGTTTGCCTTTTCGGGAACAGGCTCTGCCGAGGATGCGCACCGTGAGAGATTGCGTCTTTGGGAAAGCAGAGATTCCCAGTGCGGTGGTGCCTGTGAATAGGCTGCAGGGGGAAGGTGAAGACCAGCAACAGCTTTCCGGGCTGCCACCTTCCGTGTGGGACAAGGAGCCGGACGTTTGCCTTTTCGGGAACAGGCTCTGCCGAGGATGCGCACCGTGAGATGTTCCTTCTCTGGGCAAGCACAGATCCCCAAACCTGTTGTGCCTGTGAATAGGCTGCAGGGGGAAGGTGAAGACCAGCAACAGCTTTCCGGGCTGCCACCTTCCGTGTGGGACAAGGAGCCGGACGTTTGCCTTTTCGGGAACAGGCTCTGCCGAGGATGCGCACCGTGAGATGTTCCTTCTCTGGGCAAGCAGAGATCCCAAAACCTGTTGTGCCTGTGAATAGGCTGCAGGGGGAAGGTGAAGACCAGCAACAGCTTTCAGGGCTGCCACCTTCCGTGTGGGACAAGGAGCCGGACGTCTGCCTTTTCGGGAACAGGCTCTGCCGAGGATGCGCACCGTGAGAGATTGCGTCTTTGGGAAAGCACAGATCCCCAAACCTGTTGTGCCTGTGAATAGGCTGCAGGGGGAAGGTGAAGGCCAGCAACAGCTTTCCGGGCTGCCACCTTCCGTGTGGGACAAGGAGCCGGACGTTTGCCTTTTCGGGAACAGGCTCTGCCGAGGATGCGCACCGTGAGATGTTCCTTCTCTGCGCAAGCAGAGATCCCAAAACCTGTTGTGCCTGTGAATAGGCTGCAGGGGGAAGGTGAAGACCAGCAACAGCTTTCAGGGCTGCCACCTTCCGTGTGGGACAAGGAGCCGGACGTTTGCCTTTTCGGGAACAGGCTCTGCCGAGGATGCGCACCGTGAGATGTTCCTTCTCTGCGCAAGCAGAGATCCCAAAACCTGTTGTGCCTGTGAATAGGCCGCAGGGGGAAGGTGAAGACCAGCAACAGCTTTCAGGGCTGCCACCTTCCGTGTGGGACAAAGAGCCGGACGTTTGCCTTTTCGGGAACAGGCTCTGCCAAGGATGCGCACCATGAGAGATTGCGTCTTTGGGAAAGCAGAGATTCCCAGTGCGGTGGTGCCTGTGAATAGGCTGCAGGGGGAAGGTGAAGACCAGCAACAGCTTTCCGGGCTGCCACCTTCCGTGTGGGACAAGGAGCCGGACGTTTGCCTTTTTGGGAACAGGCTCTGCCGAGGATGCGCACCGTGAGATGTTCCTTCTCTGGGCAAGCACAGATCCCCAAACCTGTTGTGCCTGTGAATAGGCTGCAGGGGGAAGGTGAAGACCAGCAACAGCTTTCCGGTCTGCCACCTTCCGTGTGGGACAAGGAGCCGGACGTTTGCCTTTTCGGGAACAGGCTCTGCCGAGGATGCGCACCGTGAGATGTTCCTTCTCTGGGCAAGCAGAGATCCCCAAACCTGTTGTGCCTGTGAATAGGCTGCAGGGGGAAGGTGAAGACCAGCAACAGCTTTCCGGGCTGCCACCTTCCGTGTGGGACAAGGAGCCGGACGTTTGCCTTTTCGGGAACAGGCTCTGCCGAGGATGCGCACCGTGAGATGTTCCTTCTCTGCGCAAGCACAGATCCCCAAACCTGTTGTGCCTGTGAATAGGCTGCAGGGGGAAGGTGAAGACCAGCAAGAGCTTTCAGGGCTGCCACCTTCCGTGTGGGACAAGGAGCTGGACGTTTGCCTTTTTGGGAACAGGCTCTGCTGAGGATGCGCACCGTGAGATGTTCCTTCTCTGGGCAAGCAGAGATCCCAAAACCTGTTGTGCCTGTGAATAGGCTGCAGGGGGAAGGTGAAGACCAGCAACAGCTTTCCAGGCTGCCACCTTCCGTGTGGGACAAGGAGCCGGACGTCTGCCTTTTCGGGAACAGGCTCTGCCGAGGATGCGCACCGTGAGATGTTCCTTCTCTGCGCAAGCACAGGTCCCAAAACCTGTTGTGCCTGTGAATAGGCTGCAGGGGGAAGGTGAAGACCAGCAACAGCTTTCAGGGCTGCCACCTTCCGTGTGGGACAAAGAGCCGGACGTTTGCCTTTTCGGGAACAGGCTCTGCCAAGGATGCGCACCATGAGAGATTGCGTCTTTGGGAAAGCAGAGATTCCCAGTGCGGTGGTGCCTGTGAATAGGCTGCAGGGGGAAGGTGAAGACCAGCAACAGCTTTCAGGGCTGCCACCTTCCGTGTGGGACAAGGAGCCGGACGTTTGCCTTTTCGGGAACAGGCTCTGCCGAGGATGCGCACCGTGAGAGATTGCGTCTTTGGGCAAGCACAGATCCCCAAACCTGTTGTGCCTGTGAATAGGCTGCAGGGGGAAGGTGAAGACCAGCAACAGCTTTCCGGGCTGCCACCTTCCGTGTGGGACAAGGAGCCGGACGTTTGCCTTTTCGGGAACAGGCTCTGCCGAGGATGCGCACCGTGAGAGATTGCGTCTTTGGGCAAGCACAGATCCCCAAACCTGTTGTGCCTGTGAATAGGCTGCAGGGGGAAGGTGAAGACCAGCAACAGCTTTCCGGGCTGCCACCTTCCGTGTGGGACAAGGAGCCGGACGTTTGCCTTTTCGGGAACAGGCTCTGCCGAGGATGCGCACCGTGAGATGTTCCTTCTCTGGGCAAGCACAGATCCCCAAACCTGTTGTGCCTGTGAATAGGCTGCAGGGGGAAGGTGAAGACCAGCAACAGCTTTCCGGGCTGCCACCTTCCGTGTGGGACAAGGAGCCAGACGTTTGCCTTTTCGGGAACAGGCTCTGCCGAGGATGAGCACCGTGAGATGTTCCTTCTCTGGGCAAGCACAGATCCCCAAACCTGTTGTGCCTGTGAATAGGCTGCAGGGGGAAGGTGAAGACCAGCAACAGCTTTCCGGGCTGCCACCTTCCGTGTGGGACAAGGAGCCGGACGTTTGCCTTTTCGGGAACAGGCTCTGCCGAGGATGCGCACCGTGAGAGATTGCGTCTTTGGGCAAGCACAGATCCCCAAACCTGTTGTGCCTGTGAATAGGCTGCAGGGGGAAGGTGAAGACCAGCAACAGCTTTCCGGGCTGCCACCTTCCGTGTGGGACAAGGAGCCGGACGTTTGCCTTTTCGGGAACAGGCTCTGCCGAGGATGCGCACCGTGAGATGTTCCTTCTCTGGGCAAGCAGAGATCCCAAAACCTGTTGTGCCTGTGAATAGGCTGCAGGGGGAAGGTGAAGACCAGCAACAGCTTTCCGGGCTGCCACCTTCCGTGTGGGACAAGGAGCCGGACGTTTGCCTTTTTGGGAACAGGCTCTGCCGAGGATGCGCACCGTGAGATGTTGCTTCTCTGGGCAAGCACAGATCCCCAAACCTGTTGTGCCTGTGAATAGGCTGCAGGGGGAAGGTGAAGACCAGCAACAGCTTTCCGGGCTGCCACCTTCCGTGTGGGACAAGGAGCCGGACGTTTGCCTTTTCGGGAACAGGCTCTGCCGAGGATGCGCACCGTGAGATGTTCCTTCTCTGGGCAAGCACAGATCCCCAAACCTGTTGTGCCTGTGAATAGGCTGCAGGGGGAAGGTGAAGACCAGCAACAGCTTTCAGGGCTGCCACCTTCCGTGTGGGACAAGGAGCCGGACGTTTGCCTTTTCGGGAACAGGCTCTGCCGAGGATGCGCACCGTGAGAGATTGCGTCTTTGGGAAAGCAGAGATTCCCAGTGCGCTGGTGCCTGTGAATAGGCTGCAGGGGGAAGGTGAAGACCAGCAACAGCTTTCCGGGCTGCCACCTTCCGTGTGGGACAAGGAGCCGGACGTTTGCCTTTTCGGGAACAGGCTCTGCCGAGGATGCGCACCGTGAGATGTTCCTTCTCTGGGCAAGCACAGATCCCAAAACCTGTTGTGCCTGTGAATAGGCTGCAGGGGGAAGGTGAAGACCAGCAACAGCTTTCCGGGCTGCCACCTTCCGTGTGGGACAAGGAGCCGGACGTTTGCCTTTTCGGGAACAGGCTCTGCCGAGGATGCGCACCGTGAGATGTTCCTTCTCTGGGCAAGCACAGATCCCCAAACCTGTTGTGCCTGTGAATAGGCTGCAGGGGGAAGGTGAAGACCAGCAAGAGCTTTCCGGGCTGCCACCTTCCGTGTGGGACAAGGAGCCGGACGTTTGCCTTTTCGGGAACAGGCTCTGCCGAGGATGCGCACCGTGAGATGTTCCTTCTCTGGGCAAGCACAGATCCCCAAACCTGTTGTGCCTGTGAATAGGCTGCAGGGGGAAGGTGAAGACCAGCAACAGCTTTCCGGGCTGCCACCTTCCGTGTGGGACAAGGAGCCGGACGTTTGCCTTTTCGGGAACAGGCTCTGCCGAGGATGCGCACCGTGAGATGTTCCTTCTCTGGGCAAGCAGAGATCCCAAAACCTGTTGTGCCTGTGACTAGGCTGCAGGGGGAAGGTGAAGACCAGCAACAGCTTTCCGGGCTGCCACCTTCCGTGTGGGACAAGGAGCCGGACGTTTGCCTTTTCGGGAACAGGCTCTGCCGAGGATGCGCACCGTGAGATGTTCCTTCTCTGGGCAAGCAGAGATCCCAAAACCTGTTGTGCCTGTGAATAGGCTGCAGGGGGAAGGTGAAGACCAGCAACAGCTTTCCGGGCTGCCACCTTCCGTGTGGGACAAGGAGCCGGACGTTTGCCTTTTCGGGAACAGGCTCTGCCGAGGATGCGCACCGTGAGATGTTCCTTCTCTGGGCAAGCACAGATCCCAAAACCTGTTGTGCCTGTGAATAGGCTGCAGGGGGAAGGTGAAGACCAGCAACAGCTTTCCGGGCTACCACCTTCCGTGTGGGACAAGGAGCCGGACATTTGCCTTTTCGGGAACAGGCTCTGCCGAGGCTGCGCACCGTGAGATGTTCCTTCTCTGGGCAAGCACAGATCCCAAAACCTGTTGTGCCTGTGAATAGGCTGCAGGGGGAAGGTGAAGACCAGCAACAGCTTTCCGGGCTGCCACCTTCCGTGTGGGACAAGGAGCCGGACGTTTGCCTTTTTGGGAACAGGCTCTGCCGAGGATGCGCACCGTGAGATGTTCCTTCTCTGGGCAAGCACAGATCCCCAAACCTGTTGTGCCTGTGAATAGGCTGCAGGGGGAAGGTGAAGACCAGCAACAGCTTTCCGGGCTGCCACCTTCCGTGTGGGACAGGGAGCCGGACGTTTGCCTTTTCGGGAACAGGCTCTGCCGAGGATGCGCACCGTGAGATGTTCCTTCTCTGGGCAAGCACAGATCCCAAAACCTGTTGTGCCTGTGAATAGGCTGCAGGGGGAAGGTGAAGACCAGCAACAGCTTTCAGGGCTGCCACCTTCCGTGTGGGACAAGGAGCCGGACGTTTGCCTTTTCGGGAACAGGCTCTGCCGAGGATGCGCACCGTGAGATGTTCCTTCTCTGCGCAAGCAGAGATCCCAAAACCTGTTGTGCCTGTGAATAGGCTGCAGGGGGAAGGTGAAGACCAGCAAGAGCTTTCAGGGCTGCCACCTTCCGTGTGGGACAAGGAGCCGGACGTTTGCCTTTTCGGGAACAGGCTCTGCCGAGGATGCGCACCGTGAGAGATTGCGTCTTTGGGCAAGCACAGATCCCCAAACCTGTTGTGCCTGTGAATAGGCTGCAGGGGGAAGGTGAAGACCAGCAACAGCTTTCCGGGCTGCCACCTTCCGTGTGGGACAAGGAGCCGGACGTTTGCCTTTTCGGGAACAGGCTCTGCCGAGGATGCGCACCGTGAGATGTTCCTTCTCTGGGCAAGCACAGATCCCCAAACCTGTTGTGCCTGTGAATAGGCTGCAGGGGGAAGGTGAAGACCAGCAACAGCTTTCCGGGCTGCCACCTTCCGTGTGGGACAAGGAGCCAGACGTTTGCCTTTTCGGGAACAGGCTCTGCCGAGGATGCGCACCGTGAGAGATTGCGTCTTTGGGAAAGCACAGATCCCCAAACCTGTTGTGCCTGTGAATAGGCTGCAGGGGGAAGGTGAAGACCAGCAACAGCTTTCCGGGCTGCCACCTTCCGTGTGGGACAAGGAGCCGGACGTTTGCCTTTTCGGGAACAGGCTCTGCCGAGGATGCGCACCGTGAGAGATTGCGTCTTTGGGCAAGCACAGATCCCCAAACCTGTTGTGCCTGTGAATAGGCTGCAGGGGGAAGGTGAAGACCAGCAACAGCTTTCCGGGCTGCCACCTTCCGTGTGGGACAAGGAGCCGGACGTTTGCCTTTTCGGGAACAGGCTCTGCCGAGGATGCGCACCGTGAGATGTTCCTTCTCTGGGCAAGCAGAGATCCCAAAACCTGTTGTGCCTGTGAATAGGCTGCAGGGGGAAGGTGAAGACCAGCAACAGCTTTCAGGGCTGCCACCTTCCGTGTGGGACAAGGAGCCGGACGTTTGCCTTTTTGGGAACAGGCTCTGCCGAGGATGCGCACCGTGAGATGTTGCTTCTCTGGGCAAGCACAGATCCCCAAACCTGTTGTGCCTGTGAATAGGCTGCAGGGGGAAGGTGAAGACCAGCAACAGCTTTCCGGGCTGCCACCTTCCGTGTGGGACAAGGAGCCGGACGTTTGCCTTTTCGGGAACAGGCTCTGCCGAGGATGCGCACCGTGAGATGTTCCTTCTCTGGGCAAGCACAGATCCCCAAACCTGTTGTGCCTGTGAATAGGCTGCAGGGGGAAGGTGAAGACCAGCAACAGCTTTCAGGGCTGCCACCTTCCGTGTGGGACAAGGAGCCGGACGTTTGCCTTTTCGGGAACAGGCTCTGCCGAGGATGCGCACCGTGAGAGATTGCGTCTTTGGGAAAGCAGAGATTCCCAGTGCGCTGGTGCCTGTGAATAGGCTGCAGGGGGAAGGTGAAGACCAGCAACAGCTTTCCGGGCTGCCACCTTCCGTGTGGGACAAGGAGCCGGACGTTTGCCTTTTCGGGAACAGGCTCTGCCGAGGCTGCGCACCGTGAGATGTTCCTTCTCTGGGCAAGCACAGATCCCAAAACCTGTTGTGCCTGTGAATAGGCTGCAGGGGGAAGGTGAAGACCAGCAACAGCTTTCCGGGCTGCCACCTTCCGTGTGGGACAAGGAGCCGGACGTTTGCCTTTTCGGGAACAGGCTCTGCCGAGGATGCGCACCGTGAGATGTTCCTTCTCTGGGCAAGCACAGATCCCCAAACCTGTTGTGCCTGTGAATAGGCTGCAGGGGGAAGGTGAAGACCAGCAAGAGCTTTCCGGGCTGCCACCTTCCGTGTGGGACAAGGAGCCGGACGTTTGCCTTTTCGGGAACAGGCTCTGCCGAGGATGCGCACCGTGAGATGTTCCTTCTCTGGGCAAGCACAGATCCCCAAACCTGTTGTGCCTGTGAATAGGCTGCAGGGGGAAGGTGAAGACCAGCAACAGCTTTCCGGGCTGCCACCTTCCGTGTGGGACAAGGAGCCGGACGTTTGCCTTTTCGGGAACAGGCTCTGCCGAGGATGCGCACCGTGAGATGTTCCTTCTCTGGGCAAGCAGAGATCCCAAAACCTGTTGTGCCTGTGACTAGGCTGCAGGGGGAAGGTGAAGACCAGCAACAGCTTTCCGGGCTGCCACCTTCCGTGTGGGACAAGGAGCCGGACGTTTGCCTTTTCGGGAACAGGCTCTGCCGAGGATGCGCACCGTGAGATGTTCCTTCTCTGGGCAAGCAGAGATCCCAAAACCTGTTGTGCCTGTGAATAGGCTGCAGGGGGAAGGTGAAGACCAGCAACAGCTTTCCGGGCTGCCACCTTCCGTGTGGGACAAGGAGCCGGACGTTTGCCTTTTCGGGAACAGGCTCTGCCGAGGATGCGCACCGTGAGATGTTCCTTCTCTGGGCAAGCACAGATCCCAAAACCTGTTGTGCCTGTGAATAGGCTGCAGGGGGAAGGTGAAGACCAGCAACAGCTTTCCGGGCTACCACCTTCCGTGTGGGACAAGGAGCCGGACATTTGCCTTTTCGGGAACAGGCTCTGCCGAGGCTGCGCACCGTGAGATGTTCCTTCTCTGGGCAAGCACAGATCCCAAAACCTGTTGTGCCTGTGAATAGGCTGCAGGGGGAAGGTGAAGACCAGCAACAGCTTTCCGGGCTGCCACCTTCCGTGTGGGACAAGGAGCCGGACGTTTGCCTTTTTGGGAACAGGCTCTGCCGAGGATGCGCACCGTGAGATGTTCCTTCTCTGGGCAAGCACAGATCCCCAAACCTGTTGTGCCTGTGAATAGGCTGCAGGGGGAAGGTGAAGACCAGCAACAGCTTTCCGGGCTGCCACCTTCCGTGTGGGACAGGGAGCCGGACGTTTGCCTTTTCGGGAACAGGCTCTGCCGAGGATGCGCACCGTGAGATGTTCCTTCTCTGGGCAAGCACAGATCCCAAAACCTGTTGTGCCTGTGAATAGGCTGCAGGGGGAAGGTGAAGACCAGCAACAGCTTTCAGGGCTGCCACCTTCCGTGTGGGACAAGGAGCCGGACGTTTGCCTTTTCGGGAACAGGCTCTGCCGAGGATGCGCACCGTGAGATGTTCCTTCTCTGCGCAAGCAGAGATCCCAAAACCTGTTGTGCCTGTGAATAGGCTGCAGGGGGAAGGTGAAGACCAGCAAGAGCTTTCCGGGCTGCCACCATCCGTGTGGGACAAGGAGCCGGACGTTTGCCTTTTCGGGAACAGGCTCTGCCGAGGATGCGCACCGTGAGATGTTCCTTCTCTGGGCAAGCAGAGATCCCAAAACCTGTTGTGCCTGTGAATAGGCTGCAGGGGGAAGGTGAAGACCAGCAACAGCTTTCCGGGCTGCCACCTTCCGTGTGGGACAAGGAGCCGGACGTTTGCCTTTTCGGGAACAGGCTCTGCCGAGGATGCGCACCGTGAGATGTTCCTTCTCTGGGCAAGCACAGATCCCCAAACCTGTTGTGCCTGTGAATAGGCTGCAGGGGGAAGGTGAAGACCAGCAACAGCTTTCCGGGCTGCCACCTTCCGTGTGGGACAAGGAGCCGGACGTTTGCCTTTTCGGGAACAGGCTCTGCCGAGGATGCGCACCGTGAGAGATTGCGTCTTTGGGCAAGCACAGATCCCCAAACCTGTTGTGCCTGTGAATAGGCTGCAGGGGGAAGGTGAAGACCAGCAACAGCTTTCCGGGCTGCCACCTTCCGTGTGGGACAAGGAGCCGGACGTTTGCCTTTTCGGGAACAGGCTCTGCCGAGGATGCGCACCATGAGAGATTGCGTCTTTGGGAAAGCAGAGATTCCCAGTGCGGTGGTGCCTGTGAATAGGCTGCAGGGGGAAGGTGAAGACCAGCAACAGCTTTCCGGGCTGCCACCTTCCGTGTGGGACAAGGAGCCGGACGTTTGCCTTTTCGGGAACAGGCTCTGCCGAGGATGCGCACCGTGAGATGTTCCTTCTCTGGGCAAGCACAGATCCCCAAACCTGTTGTGCCTGTGAATAGGCTGCAGGGGGAAGGTGAAGACCAGCAACAGCTTTCCGGGCTGCCACCTTCCGTGTGGGACAAGGAGCCGGACGTTTGCCTTTTCGGGAACAGGCTCTGCCGAGGATGCGCACCGTGAGATGTTCCTTCTCTGGGCAAGCACAGATCCCCAAACCTGTTGTGCCTGTGAATAGGCTGCAGGGAGAAGGTGAAGACCAGCAACAGCTTTCCGGGCTGCCACCTTCCGTGTGGGACAAGGAGCCGGACGTTTGCCTTTTCGGGAACAGGCTCTGCCGAGGATGCGCACCGTGAGATGTTCCTTCTCTGGGCAAGCACAGATCCCCAAACCTGTTGTGCCTGTGAATAGGCTGCAGGGGGAAGGTGAAGACCAGCAACAGCTTTCCGGGCTGCCACCTTCCGTGTGGGACAAGGAGCCGGACGTTTGCCTTTTCGGGAACAGGCTCTGCCGAGGATGCGCACCGTGAGATGTTCCTTCTCTGGGCAAGCACAGATCCCCAAACCTGTTGTGCCTGTGAAAAGGCTGCAGGGGGAAGGTGAAGACCAGCAACAGCTTTCCGGGCTGCCACCTTCCGTGTGGGACAAGGAGCCGGACGTTTGCCTTTTCGGGAACAGGCTCTGCCGAGGATGCGCACCGTGAGAGATTGCGTCTTTGGGAAAGCAGAGATTCCCAGTGCGGTGGTGCCTGTGAATAGGCTGCAGGGGGAAGGTGAAGACCAGCAACAGCTTTCCGGGCTGCCACCTTCCGTGTGGGACAAGGAGCCGGACGTTTGCCTTTTTGGGAACAGGCTCTGCCGAGGATGCGCACCGTGAGATGTTCCTTCTCTGGGCAAGCACAGATCCCCAAACCTGTTGTGCCTGTGAATAGGCTGCAGGGGGAAGGTGAAGACCAGCAAGAGCTTTCCGGGCTGCCACCTTCCGTGTGGGACAAGGAGCCGGACGTTTGCCTTTTCGGGAACAGGCTCTGCCGAGGATGCGCACCGTGAGATGTTCCTTCTCTGGGCAAGCACAGATCCCCAAACCTGTTGTGCCTGTGAATAGGCTGCAGGGGGAAGGTGAAGACCAGCAACAGCTTTCCGGGCTGCCACCTTCCGTGTGGGACAAGGAGCCGGACGTTTGCCTTTTCGGGAACAGGCTCTGCCGAGGATGCGCACCGTGAGATGTTCCTTCTCTGGGCAAGCACAGATCCCCAAACCTGTTGTGCCTGTGAATAGGCTGCAGGGGGAAGGTGAAGACCAGCAACAGCTTTCCGGGCTGCCACCTTCCGTGTGGGACAAGGAGCCGGACGTTTGCCTTTTCGGGAACAGGCTCTGCCGAGGATGCGCACCGTGAGAGATTGCGTCTGTGGGCAAGCACAGATCCCCAAACCTGTTGTGCCTGTGAATAGGCTGCAGGGGGAAGGTGAAGACCAGCAAGAGCTTTCAGGGCTGCCACCTTCCGTGTGGGACAAGGAGCCGGACGTTTGCCTTTTCGGGAACAGGCTCTGCCGAGGATGCGCACCGTGAGATGTTCCTTCTCTGCGCAACCAGAGATCCCAAAACCTGTTGTGCCTGTGAATAGGCTGCAGGGGGAAGGTGAAGACCAGCAACAGCTTTCCGGGCTGCCACCTTCCGTGTGGGACAAGGAGCCGGACGTTTGCCTTTTCGGGAACAGGCTCTGCCGAGGATGCGCACCGTGAGAGATTGCGTCTTTGGGAAAGCAGAGATTCCCAGTGCGGTGGTGCCTGTGAATAGGCTGCAGGGGGAAGGTGAAGACCAGCAAGAGCTTTCCGGGCTGCCACCTTCCGTGTGGGACAAGGAGCCGGACGTTTGCCTTTTCGGGAACAGGCTCTGCCGAGGATGCGCACCGTGAGATGTTCCTTCTCTGCGCAAGCAGAGATCCCAAAACCTGTTGTGCCTGTGAATAGGCCGCAGGGGGAAGGTGAAGACCAGCAACAGCTTTCCGGGCTGCCACCTTCCGTGTGGGACAAGGAGCCGGACGTTTGCCTTTTCGGGAACAGGCTCTGCCGAGGATGCGCACCGTGAGAGATTGCGTCTTTGGGAAAGCAGAGATTCCCAGTGCGGTGGTGCCTGTGAATAGGCTGCAGGGGGAAGGTGAAGACCAGCAACAGCTTTCCGGGCTGCCACCTTCCGTGTGGGACAAGGAGCCGGACGTTTGCCTTTTCGGGAACAGGCTCTGCCGAGGATGTGCACCGTGAGAGATTGCGTCTTTGGGAAAGCAGAGATTCCCAGTGCGGTGGTGCCTGTGAATAGGCTGCAGGGGGAAGGTGAAGACCAGCAACAGCTTTCCGGGCTGCCACCTTCCGTGTGGGACAAGGAGCCGGACGTTTGCCTTTTCGGGAACAGGCTCTGCCGAGGATGCGCACCGTGAGATGTTCCTTCTCTGGGCAAGCACAGATCCCAAAACCTGTTGTGCCTGTGAATAGGCTGCAGGGGGAAGGTGAAGACCAGCAACAGCTTTCAGGGCTGCCACCTTCCGTGTGGGACAAGGAGCCGGACGTTTGCCTTTTCGGGAACAGGCTCTGCCGAGGATGCGCACCGTGAGATGTTCCTTCTCTGCGCAAGCACAGATCCCCAAACCTGTTGTGCCTGTGAATAGGCTGCAGGGGGAAGGTGAAGACCAGCAACAGCTTTCCGGGCTGCCACCTTCCGTGTGGGACAAGGAGCCGGACGTTTGCCTTTTCGGGAACAGGCTCTGCCGAGGATGCGCACCGTGAGATGTTCCTTCTCTGGGCAAGCACAGATCCCCAAACCTGTTGTGCCTGTGAATAGGCTGCAGGGGGAAGGTGAAGACCAGCAACAGCTTTCCGGGCTGCCACCTTCCGTGTGGGACAAGGAGCCGGACGTTTGCCTTTTCGGGAACAGGCTCTGCCGAGGATGTGCACCGTGAGAGATTGCGTCTTTGGGCAAGCACAGATCCCCAAACCTGTTGTGCCTGTGAATAGGCTGCAGGGGGAAGGTGAAGACCAGCAACAGCTTTCCGGGCTGCCACCTTCCGTGTGGGACAAGGAGCCGGACGTTTGCCTTTTCGGGAACAGGCTCTGCCGAGGATGCGCACCGTGAGAGATTGCGTCTTTGGGAAAGCAGAGATTCCCAGTGCGGTGGTGCCTGTGAATAGGCTGCAGGGGGAAGGTGAAGACCAGCAACAGCTTTCCGGGCTGCCACCTTCCGTGTGGGACAAGGAGCCGGACGTTTGCCTTTTCGGGAACAGGCTCTGCCGAGGATGCGCACCGTGAGATGTTCCTTCTCTGGGCAAGCACAGATCCCAAAACCTGTTGTGCCTGTGAATAGGCTGCAGGGGGAAGGTGAAGACCAGCAACAGCTTTCCGGGCTGCCACCTTCCGTGTGGGACAAGGAGCCGGACGTTTGCCTTTTCGGGAACAGGCTCTGCCGAGGATGCGCACCGTGAGATGTTCCTTCTCTGGGCAAGCACAGATCCCCAAACCTGTTGTGCCTGTGAATAGGCTGCAGGGGGAAGGTGAAGACCAGCAACAGCTTTCAGGGCTGCCACCTTCCGTGTGGGACAAGGAGCCGGACGTTTGCCTTTTCGGGAACAGGCTCTGCCGAGGATGCGCACCGTGAGATGTTCCTTCTCTGGGCAAGCACAGATCCCCAAACCTGTTGTGCCTGTGACTAGGCTGCAGGGGGAAGGTGAAGACCAGCAACAGCTTTCCGGGCTGCCACCTTCCGTGTGGGACAAGGAGCCGGACGTTTGCCTTTTCGGGAACAGGCTCTGCCGAGGATGCGCACCGTGAGAGATTGCGTCTTTGGGCAAGCACAGATCCCCAAACCTGTTGTGCCTGTGAATAGGCTGCAGGGGGAAGGTGAAGACCAGCAAGAGCTTTCAGGGCTGCCACCTTCCGTGTGGGACAAGGAGCCGGACGTTTGCCTTTTCGGGAACAGGCTCTGCCGAGGATGCGCACCGTGAGATGTTCCTTCTCTGCGCAACCAGAGATCCCCAAACCTGTTGTGCCTGTGAATAGGCTGCAGGGGGAAGGTGAAGACCAGCAACAGCTTTCCGGGCTGCCACCTTCCGTGTGGGACAAGGAGCCGGACGTTTGCCTTTTCGGGAACAGGCTCTGCCGAGGATGCGCACCGTGAGAGATTGCGTCTTTGGGAAAGCAGAGATTCCCAGTGCGGTGGTGCCTGTGAATAGGCTGCAGGGGGAAGGTGAAGACCAGCAACAGCTTTCCGGGCTGCCACCTTCCGTGTGGGACAAGGAGCCGGACGTTTGCCTTTTCGGGAACAGGCTCTGCCGAGGATGCGCACCGTGAGATGTTCCTTCTCTGGGCAAGCACAGATCCCAAAACCTGTTGTGCCTGTGAATAGGCTGCAGGGGGAAGGTGAAGACCAGCAACAGCTTTCCGGGCTACCACCTTCCGTGTGGGACAAGGAGCCGGACATTTGCCTTTTCGGGAACAGGCTCTGCCGAGGCTGCGCACCGTGAGATGTTCCTTCTCTGGGCAAGCACAGATCCCAAAACCTGTTGTGCCTGTGAATAGGCTGCAGGGGGAAGGTGAAGACCAGCAACAGCTTTCCGGGCTGCCACCTTCCGTGTGGGACAAGGAGCCGGACGTTTGCCTTTTTGGGAACAGGCTCTGCCGAGGATGCGCACCGTGAGATGTTCCTTCTCTGGGCAAGCACAGATCCCCAAACCTGTTGTGCCTGTGAATAGGCTGCAGGGGGAAGGTGAAGACCAGCAACAGCTTTCCGGGCTGCCACCTTCCGTGTGGGACAGGGAGCCGGACGTTTGCCTTTTCGGGAACAGGCTCTGCCGAGGATGCGCACCGTGAGATGTTCCTTCTCTGGGCAAGCACAGATCCCAAAACCTGTTGTGCCTGTGAATAGGCTGCAGGGGGAAGGTGAAGACCAGCAACAGCTTTCAGGGCTGCCACCTTCCGTGTGGGACAAGGAGCCGGACGTTTGCCTTTTCGGGAACAGGCTCTGCCGAGGATGCGCACCGTGAGATGTTCCTTCTCTGCGCAAGCAGAGATCCCAAAACCTGTTGTGCCTGTGAATAGGCTGCAGGGGGAAGGTGAAGACCAGCAAGAGCTTTCCGGGCTGCCACCATCCGTGTGGGACAAGGAGCCGGACGTTTGCCTTTTCGGGAACAGGCTCTGCCGAGGATGCGCACCGTGAGATGTTCCTTCTCTGGGCAAGCAGAGATCCCAAAACCTGTTGTGCCTGTGAATAGGCTGCAGGGGGAAGGTGAAGACGAGCAACAGCTTTCCGGGCTGCCACCTTCCGTGTGGGACAAGGAGCCGGACGTTTGCCTTTTCGGGAACAGGCTCTGCCGAGGATGCGCACCGTGAGATGTTCCTTCTCTGGGCAAGCACAGATCCCCAAACCTGTTGTGCCTGTGAATAGGCTGCAGGGGGAAGGTGAAGACCAGCAACAGCTTTCCGGGCTGCCACCTTCCGTGTGGGACAAGGAGCCGGACGTTTGCCTTTTCGGGAACAGGCTCTGCCGAGGATGCGCACCGTGAGAGATTGCGTCTTTGGGCAAGCACAGATCCCCAAACCTGTTGTGCCTGTGAATAGGCTGCAGGGGGAAGGTGAAGACCAGCAACAGCTTTCCGGGCTGCCACCTTCCGTGTGGGACAAGGAGCCGGACGTTTGCCTTTTCGGGAACAGGCTCTGCCGAGGATGCGCACCATGAGAGATTGCGTCTTTGGGAAAGCAGAGATTCCCAGTGCGGTGGTGCCTGTGAATAGGCTGCAGGGGGAAGGTGAAGACCAGCAACAGCTTTCCGGGCTGCCACCTTCCGTGTGGGACAAGGAGCCGGACGTTTGCCTTTTCGGGAACAGGCTCTGCCGAGGATGCGCACCGTGAGATGTTCCTTCTCTGGGCAAGCACAGATCCCCAAACCTGTTGTGCCTGTGAATAGGCTGCAGGGGGAAGGTGAAGACCAGCAACAGCTTTCCGGGCTGCCACCTTCCGTGTGGGACAAGGAGCCGGACGTTTGCCTTTTCGGGAACAGGCTCTGCCGAGGATGCGCACCGTGAGATGTTCCTTCTCTGGGCAAGCACAGATCCCCAAACCTGTTGTGCCTGTGAATAGGCTGCAGGGAGAAGGTGAAGACCAGCAACAGCTTTCCGGGCTGCCACCTTCCGTGTGGGACAAGGAGCCGGACGTTTGCCTTTTCGGGAACAGGCTCTGCCGAGGATGCGCACCGTGAGATGTTCCTTCTCTGGGCAAGCACAGATCCCCAAACCTGTTGTGCCTGTGAATAGGCTGCAGGGGGAAGGTGAAGACCAGCAACAGCTTTCCGGGCTGCCACCTTCCGTGTGGGACAAGGAGCCGGACGTTTGCCTTTTCGGGAACAGGCTCTGCCGAGGATGCGCACCGTGAGATGTTCCTTCTCTGGGCAAGCACAGATCCCCAAACCTGTTGTGCCTGTGAAAAGGCTGCAGGGGGAAGGTGAAGACCAGCAACAGCTTTCCGGGCTGCCACCTTCCGTGTGGGACAAGGAGCCGGACGTTTGCCTTTTCGGGAACAGGCTCTGCCGAGGATGCGCACCGTGAGAGATTGCGTCTTTGGGAAAGCAGAGATTCCCAGTGCGGTGGTGCCTGTGAATAGGCTGCAGGGGGAAGGTGAAGACCAGCAACAGCTTTCCGGGCTGCCACCTTCCGTGTGGGACAAGGAGCCGGACGTTTGCCTTTTTGGGAACAGGCTCTGCCGAGGATGCGCACCGTGAGATGTTCCTTCTCTGGGCAAGCACAGATCCCCAAACCTGTTGTGCCTGTGAATAGGCTGCAGGGGGAAGGTGAAGACCAGCAACAGCTTTCCGGGCTGCCACCTTCCGTGTGGGACAAGGAGCCGGACGTTTGCCTTTTCGGGAACAGGCTCTGCCGAGGATGCGCACCGTGAGATGTTCCTTCTCTGGGCAAGCACAGATCCCCAAACCTGTTGTGCCTGTGAATAGGCTGCAGGGGGAAGGTGAAGACCAGCAACAGCTTTCCGGGCTGCCACCTTCCGTGTGGGACAAGGAGCCGGACGTTTGCCTTTTCGGGAACAGGCTCTGCCGAGGATGCGCACCGTGAGATGTTCCTTCTCTGGGCAAGCACAGATCCCCAAACCTGTTGTGCCTGTGAATAGGCTGCAGGGGGAAGGTGAAGACCAGCAACAGCTTTCCGGGCTGCCACCTTCCGTGTGGGACAAGGAGCCGGACGTTTGCCTTTTCGGGAACAGGCTCTGCCGAGGATGCGCACCGTGAGAGATTGCGTCTTTGGGAAAGCAGAGATTCCCAGTGCGGTGGTGCCTGTGAATAGGCTGCAGGGGGAAGGTGAAGACCAGCAACAGCTTTCCGGGCTGCCACCTTCCGTGTGGGACAAGGAGCCGGACGTTTGCCTTTTTGGGAACAGGCTCTGCCGAGGATGCGCACCGTGAGATGTTCCTTCTCTGGGCAAGCACAGATCCCCAAACCTGTTGTGCCTGTGAATAGGCTGCAGGGGGAAGGTGAAGACCAGCAAGAGCTTTCCGGGCTGCCACCTTCCGTGTGGGACAAGGAGCCGGACGTTTGCCTTTTCGGGAACAGGCTCTGCCGAGGATGCGCACCGTGAGAGATTGCGTCTTTGGGAAAGCAGAGATTCCCAGTGCGGTGGTGCCTGTGAATAGGCTGCAGGGGGAAGGTGAAGACCAGCAAGAGCTTTCCGGGCTGCCACCTTCCGTGTGGGACAAGGAGCCGGACGTTTGCCTTTTCGGGAACAGGCTCTGCCGAGGATGCGCACCGTGAGATGTTCCTTCTCTGCGCAAGCAGAGATCCCAAAACCTGTTGTGCCTGTGAATAGGCCGCAGGGGGAAGGTGAAGACCAGCAACAGCTTTCCGGGCTGCCACCTTCCGTGTGGGACAAGGAGCCGGACGTTTGCCTTTTCGGGAACAGGCTCTGCCGAGGATGCGCACCGTGAGAGATTGCGTCTTTGGGAAAGCAGAGATTCCCAGTGCGGTGGTGCCTGTGAATAGGCTGCAGGGGGAAGGTGAAGACCAGCAACAGCTTTCCGGGCTGCCACCTTCCGTGTGGGACAAGGAGCCGGACGTTTGCCTTTTCGGGAACAGGCTCTGCCGAGGATGTGCACCGTGAGAGATTGCGTCTTTGGGAAAGCAGAGATTCCCAGTGCGGTGGTGCCTGTGAATAGGCTGCAGGGGGAAGGTGAAGACCAGCAACAGCTTTCCGGGCTGCCACCTTCCGTGTGGGACAAGGAGCCGGACGTTTGCCTTTTCGGGAACAGGCTCTGCCGAGGATGCGCACCGTGAGATGTTCCTTCTCTGGGCAAGCACAGATCCCAAAACCTGTTGTGCCTGTGAATAGGCTGCAGGGGGAAGGTGAAGACCAGCAACAGCTTTCAGGGCTGCCACCTTCCGTGTGGGACAAGGAGCCGGACGTTTGCCTTTTCGGGAACAGGCTCTGCCGAGGATGCGCACCGTGAGATGTTCCTTCTCTGCGCAAGCACAGATCCCCAAACCTGTTGTGCCTGTGAATAGGCTGCAGGGGGAAGGTGAAGACCAGCAACAGCTTTCCGGGCTGCCACCTTCCGTGTGGGACAAGGAGCCGGACGTTTGCCTTTTCGGGAACAGGCTCTGCCGAGGATGCGCACCGTGAGATGTTCCTTCTCTGGGCAAGCACAGATCCCCAAACCTGTTGTGCCTGTGAATAGGCTGCAGGGGGAAGGTGAAGACCAGCAACAGCTTTCCGGGCTGCCACCTTCCGTGTGGGACAAGGAGCCGGACGTTTGCCTTTTCGGGAACAGGCTCTGCCGAGGATGTGCACCGTGAGAGATTGCGTCTTTGGGCAAGCACAGATCCCCAAACCTGTTGTGCCTGTGAATAGGCTGCAGGGGGAAGGTGAAGACCAGCAACAGCTTTCCGGGCTGCCACCTTCCGTGTGGGACAAGGAGCCGGACGTTTGCCTTTTCGGGAACAGGCTCTGCCGAGGATGCGCACCGTGAGAGATTGCGTCTTTGGGAAAGCAGAGATTCCCAGTGCGGTGGTGCCTGTGAATAGGCTGCAGGGGGAAGGTGAAGACCAGCAACAGCTTTCCGGGCTGCCACCTTCCGTGTGGGACAAGGAGCCGGACGTTTGCCTTTTCGGGAACAGGCTCTGCCGAGGATGCGCACCGTGAGATGTTCCTTCTCTGGGCAAGCACAGATCCCAAAACCTGTTGTGCCTGTGAATAGGCTGCAGGGGGAAGGTGAAGACCAGCAACAGCTTTCCGGGCTGCCACCTTCCGTGTGGGACAAGGAGCCGGACGTTTGCCTTTTCGGGAACAGGCTCTGCCGAGGATGCGCACCGTGAGATGTTCCTTCTCTGGGCAAGCACAGATCCCCAAACCTGTTGTGCCTGTGAATAGGCTGCAGGGGGAAGGTGAAGACCAGCAACAGCTTTCAGGGCTGCCACCTTCCGTGTGGGACAAGGAGCCGGACGTTTGCCTTTTCGGGAACAGGCTCTGCCGAGGATGCGCACCGTGAGATGTTCCTTCTCTGGGCAAGCACAGATCCCCAAACCTGTTGTGCCTGTGACTAGGCTGCAGGGGGAAGGTGAAGACCAGCAACAGCTTTCCGGGCTGCCACCTTCCGTGTGGGACAAGGAGCCGGACGTTTGCCTTTTCGGGAACAGGCTCTGCCGAGGATGCGCACCGTGAGAGATTGCGTCTTTGGGCAAGCACAGATCCCCAAACCTGTTGTGCCTGTGAATAGGCTGCAGGGGGAAGGTGAAGACCAGCAAGAGCTTTCAGGGCTGCCACCTTCCGTGTGGGACAAGGAGCCGGACGTTTGCCTTTTCGGGAACAGGCTCTGCCGAGGATGCGCACCGTGAGATGTTCCTTCTCTGCGCAACCAGAGATCCCCAAACCTGTTGTGCCTGTGAATAGGCTGCAGGGGGAAGGTGAAGACCAGCAACAGCTTTCCGGGCTGCCACCTTCCGTGTGGGACAAGGAGCCGGACGTTTGCCTTTTCGGGAACAGGCTCTGCCGAGGATGCGCACCGTGAGAGATTGCGTCTTTGGGAAAGCAGAGATTCCCAGTGCGGTGGTGCCTGTGAATAGGCTGCAGGGGGAAGGTGAAGACCAGCAACAGCTTTCCGGGCTGCCACCTTCCGTGTGGGACAAGGAGCCGGACGTTTGCCTTTTCGGGAACAGGCTCTGCCGAGGATGCGCACCGTGAGATGTTCCTTCTCTGGGCAAGCACAGATCCCAAAACCTGTTGTGCCTGTGAATAGGCTGCAGGGGGAAGGTGAAGACCAGCAACAGCTTTCCGGGCTGCCACCTTCCGTGTGGGACAAGGAGCCGGACGTTTGCCTTTTCGGGAACAGGCTCTGCCGAGGATGCGCACCGTGAGAGATTGCGTCTTTGGGAAAGCAGAGATTCCCAGTGCGGTGGTGCCTGTGAATAGGCTGCAGGGGGAAGGTGAAGACCAGCAACAGCTTTCCGGGCTGCCACCTTCCGTGTGGGACAAGGAGCCGGACGTTTGCCTTTTCGGGAACAGGCTCTGCCGAGGATGTGCACCGTGAGAGATTGCGTCTTTGGGAAAGCAGAGATTCCCAGTGCGGTGGTGCCTGTGAATAGGCTGCAGGGGGAAGGTGAAGACCAGCAACAGCTTTCCGGGCTGCCACCTTCCGTGTGGGACAAGGAGCCGGACGTTTGCCTTTTCAGGAACAGGCTCTGCCGAGGATGCGCACCGTGAGATGTTCCTTCTCTGGGCAAGCACAGATCCCCAAACCTGTTGTGCCTGTGAATAGGCTGCAGGGGGAAGGTGAAGACCAGCAACAGCTTTCAGGGCTGCCACCTTCCGTGTGGGACAAGGAGCCGGACGTTTGCCTTTTCGGGAACAGGCTCTGCCAAGGATGCGCACCGTGAGATGTTCCTTCTCTGGGCAAGCACAGATCCCCAAACCTGTTGTGCCTGTGAATAGGCTGCAGGGGGAAGGTGAAGACCAGCAACAGCTTTCAGGGCTGCCACCTTCCGTGTGGGACAAGGAGCCGGACGTTTGCCTTTTCGGGAACAGGCTCTGCCGAGGATGCGCACCGTGAGATGTTCCTTCTCTGGGCAAGCACAGATCCCAAAACCTGTTGTGCCTGTGAATAGGCTGCAGGGGGAAGGTGAAGACCAGCAACAGCTTTCAGGGCTGCCACCTTCCGTGTGGGACAAGGAGCCGGACGTTTGCCTTTTCGGGAACAGGCTCTGCCGAGGATGCGCACCGTGAGAGATTGCGTCTTTGGGCAAGCACAGATCCCCAAACCTGTTGTGCCTGTGAATAGGCTGCAGGGGGAAGGTGAAGACCAGCAACAGCTTTCAGGGCTGCCACCTTCCGTGTGGGACAAGGAGCCGGACGTTTGCCTTTTCGGGAACAGGCTCTGCCGAGGATGCGCACCGTGAGATGTTCCTTCTCTGCGCAAGCACAGATCCCAAAACCTGTTGTGCCTGTGAATAGGCTGCAGGGGGAAGGTGAAGACCAGCAACAGCTTTCCGGGCTGCCACCTTCCGTGTGGGACAAGGAGCCGGACGTTTGCCTTTTCGGGAACAGGCTCTGCCGAGGATGCGCACCGTGAGAGATTGCGTCTTTGGGAAAGCAGAGATTCCCAGTGCGGTGGTGCCTGTGAATAGGCTGCAGGGGGAAGGTGAAGACCAGCAAGAGCTTTCCGGGCTGCCACCTTCCGTGTGGGACAAGGAGCCGGACGTTTGCCTTTTCGGGAACAGGCTCTGCCGAGGATGCGCACCGTGAGATGTTCCTTCTCTGGGCAAGCACAGATCCCAAAACCTGTTGTGCCTGTGAATAGGCTGCAGGGGGAAGGTGAAGACCAGCAACAGCTTTCCGGGCTGCCACCTTCCGTGTGGGACAAGGAGCCGGACGTTTGCCTTTTCGGGAACAGGCTCTGCCGAGGATGCGCACCGTGAGATGTTCCTTCTCTGCGCAAGCAGAGATCCCCAAACCTGTTGTGCCTGTGAATAGGCTGCAGGGGGAAGGTGAAGACGAGCAACAGCTTTCCGGGCTGCCACCTTCCGTGTGGGACAAGGAGCCGGACGTTTGCCTTTTCGGGAACAGGCTCTGCCGAAGATGCGCACCGTGAGATGTTCCTTCTCTGGG
Organism: Haliaeetus albicilla; assembly: GCF_947461875.1. Taxonomy (NCBI): domain Eukaryota; kingdom Metazoa; phylum Chordata; class Aves; order Accipitriformes; family Accipitridae; genus Haliaeetus; species Haliaeetus albicilla. The sequence goes on along the minus strand of NW_027212438.1, from coordinate 362,135 downwards.
CAAGCACAGATCCCAAAACCTGTTGTGCCTGTGAATAGGCTGCAGGGGGAAGGTGAAGACCAGCAAGAGCTTTCCGGGCTGCCACCTTCCGTGTGGGACAAGGAGCCGGACGTTTGCCTTTTCGGGAACAGGCTCTGCCGAGGATGCGCACCGTGAGATGTTCCTTCTCTGGGCAAGCACAGATCCCAAAACCTGTTGTGCCTGTGAATAGGCTGCAGGGGGAAGGTGAAGACCAGTAACAGCTTTCAGGGCTGCCACCTTCCGTGTGGGACAAGGAGCCGGACGTTTGCCTTTTCGGGAACAGGCTCTGCCGAGGATGCGCACCGTGAGATGTTCCTTCTCTGGGCAAGCACAGATCCCCAAACCTGTTGTGCCTGTGAATAGGCTGCAGGGGGAAGGTGAAGACCAGCAACAGCTTTCCGGGCTGCCACCTTCCGTGTGGGACAAGGAGCCGGACGTTTGCCTTTTCGGGAACAGGCTCTGCCGAGGATGCGCACCGTGAGATGTTCCTTCTCTGGGCAAGCACAGATCCCAAAACCTGTTGTGCCTGTGAATAGGCTGCAGGGGGAAGGTGAAGACCAGCAACAGCTTTCCGGGCTGCCACCTTCCGTGTGGGACAAGGAGCCGGACGTTTGCCTTTTCGGGAACAGGCTCTGCCGAGGATGTGCACCGTGAGAGATTGCGTCTTTGGGCAAGCACAGATCCCCAAACCTGTTGTGCCTGTGAATAGGCTGCAGGGGGAAGGTGAAGACCAGCAACAGCTTTCCGGGCTGCCACCTTCCGTGTGGGACAAGGAGCCGGACGTTTGCCTTTTCGGGAACAGGCTCTGCCGAGGATGCGCACCGTGAGAGATTGCGTCTTTGGGAAAGCAGAGATTCCCAGTGCGGTGGTGCCTGTGAATAGGCTGCAGGGGGAAGGTGAAGACCAGCAACAGCTTTCCGGGCTGCCACCTTCCGTGTGGGACAAGGAGCCGGACGTTTGCCTTTTTGGGAACAGGCTCTGCCGAGGATGCGCACCGTGAGATGTTCCTTCTCTGGGCAAGCACAGATCCCCAAACCTGTTGTGCCTGTGAATAGGCTGCAGGGGGAAGGTGAAGACCAGCAAGAGCTTTCCGGGCTGCCACCTTCCGTGTGGGACAAGGAGCCGGACGTTTGCCTTTTCGGGAACAGGCTCTGCCGAGGATGCGCACCGTGAGATGTTCCTTCTCTGCGCAACCAGAGATCCCAAAACCTGTTGTGCCTGTGAATAGGCTGCAGGGGGAAGGTGAAGACCAGCAACAGCTTTCCGGGCTGCCACCTTCCGTGTGGGACAAGGAGCCGGACGTTTGCCTTTTCGGGAACAGGCTCTGCCGAGGATGCGCACCGTGAGAGATTGCGTCTTTGGGAAAGCAGAGATTCCCAGTGCGGTGGTGCCTGTGAATAGGCTGCAGGGGGAAGGTGAAGACCAGCAACAGCTTTCCGGGCTGCCACCTTCCGTGTGGGACAAGGAGCCGGACGTTTGCCTTTTCAGGAACAGGCTCTGCCGAGGATGCGCACCGTGAGATGTTCCTTCTCTGGGCAAGCACAGATCCCAAAACCTGTTGTGCCTGTGAATAGGCTGCAGGGGGAAGGTGAAGACCAGCAACAGCTTTCCGGGCTGCCACCTTCCGTGTGGGACAAGGAGCCGGACGTTTGCCTTTTCGGGAACAGGCTCTGCCGAGGATGCGCACCGTGAGAGATTGCGTCTTTGGGAAAGCAGAGATTCCCAGTGCGGTGGTGCCTGTGAATAGGCTGCAGGGGGAAGGTGAAGACCAGCAACAGCTTTCCGGGCTGCCACCTTCCGTGTGGGACAAGGAGCCGGACGTTTGCCTTTTCGGGAACAGGCTCTGCCGAGGATGTGCACCGTGAGAGATTGCGTCTTTGGGAAAGCAGAGATTCCCAGTGCGGTGGTGCCTGTGAATAGGCTGCAGGGGGAAGGTGAAGACCAGCAACAGCTTTCCGGGCTGCCACCTTCCGTGTGGGACAAGGAGCCGGACGTTTGCCTTTTCAGGAACAGGCTCTGCCGAGGATGCGCACCGTGAGATGTTCCTTCTCTGGGCAAGCACAGATCCCCAAACCTGTTGTGCCTGTGAATAGGCTGCAGGGGGAAGGTGAAGACCAGCAACAGCTTTCAGGGCTGCCACCTTCCGTGTGGGACAAGGAGCCGGACGTTTGCCTTTTCGGGAACAGGCTCTGCCGAGGCTGCGCACCGTGAGATGTTCCTTCTCTGGGCAAGCACAGATCCCCAAACCTGTTGTGCCTGTGAATAGGCTGCAGGGGGAAGGTGAAGACCAGCAACAGCTTTCCGGGCTGCCACCTTCCGTGTGGGACAAGGAGCCGGACGTTTGCCTTTTCGGGAACAGGCTCTGCCGAGGATGCGCACCGTGAGATGTTCCTTCTCTGCGCAAGCAGAGATCCCAAAACCTGTTGTGCCTGTGAATAGGCTGCAGGGGGAAGGTGAAGACCAGCAACAGCTTTCCGGGCTGCCACCTTCCGTGTGGGACAAGGAGCCGGACGTTTGCCTTTTCGGGAACAGGCTCTGCCGAAGATGCGCACCGTGAGATGTTCCTTCTCTGGGCAAGCACAGATCCCAAAACCTGTTGTGCCTGTGAATAGGCTGCAGGGGGAAGGTGAAGACCAGCAAGAGCTTTCCGGGCTGCCACCTTCCGTGTGGGACAAGGAGCCGGACGTTTGCCTTTTCGGGAACAGGCTCTGCCGAGGATGCGCACCGTGAGATGTTCCTTCTCTGGGCAAGCACAGATCCCCAAACCTGTTGTGCCTGTGAATAGGCTGCAGGGGGAAGGTGAAGACCAGCAACAGCTTTCCGGGCTGCCACCTTCCGTGTGGGACAAGGAGCCGGACGTTTGCCTTTTCGGGAACAGGCTCTGCCGAGGATGCGCACCGTGAGATGTTCCTTCTCTGGGCAAGCACAGATCCCCAAACCTGTTGTGCCTGTGAATAGGCTGCAGGGGGAAGGTGAAGACCAGCAACAGCTTTCAGGGCTGCCACCTTCCGTGTGGGACAAGGAGCCGGACGTTTGCCTTTTCGGGAACAGGCTCTGCCGAGGATGCGCACCGTGAGATGTTCCTTCTCTGGGCAAGCAGAGATCCCCAAACCTGTTGTGCCTGTGAATAGGCTGCAGGGGGAAGGTGAAGACCAGCAAGAGCTTTCCGGGCTGCCACCTTCCGTGTGGGACAAGGAGCCGGACGTTTGCCTTTTCGGGAACAGGCTCTGCCGAGGATGCGCACCGTGAGATGTTCCTTCTCTGGGCAAGCACAGATCCCCAAACCTGTTGTGCCTGTGAATAGGCTGCAGGGGGAAGGTGAAGACCAGCAACAGCTTTCAGGGCTGCCACCTTCCGTGTGGGACAAGGAGCCGGACGTTTGCCTTTTCGGGAACAGGCTCTGCCGAGGATGCGCACCGTGAGATGTTCCTTCTCTGGGCAAGCACAGATCCCCAAACCTGTTGTGCCTGTGAATAGGCTGCAGGGGGAAGGTGAAGACCAGCAAGAGCTTTCAGGGCTGCCACCTTCCGTGTGGGACAAGGAGCCGGACGTTTGCCTTTTCGGGAACAGGCTCTGCCGAGGATGCGCACCGTGAGATGTTCCTTCTCTGGGCAAGCACAGATCCCAAAACCTGTTGTGCCTGTGAATAGGCTGCAGGGGGAAGGTGAAGACCAGCAACAGCTTTCCGGGCTGCCACCTTCCGTGTGGGACAAGGAGCCGGACGTTTGCCTTTTCGGGAACAGGCTCTGCCGAGGATGCGCACCGTGAGAGATTGCGTCTTTGGGCAAGCACAGATCCCCAAACCTGTTGTGCCTGTGAATAGGCTGCAGGGGGAAGGTGAAGACCAGCAACAGCTTTCAGGGCTGCCACCTTCCGTGTGGGACAAGGAGCCGGACGTTTGCCTTTTCGGGAACAGGCTCTGCCGAGGCTGCGCACCGTGAGATGTTCCTTCTCTGGGCAAGCACAGATCCCCAAACCTGTTGTGCCTGTGAATAGGCTGCAGGGGGAAGGTGAAGACCAGCAACAGCTTTCCGGGCTGCCACCTTCCGTGTGGGACAAGGAGCCGGACGTTTGCCTTTTTGGGAACAGGCTCTGCCGAGGATGCGCACCGTGAGATGTTCCTTCTCTGGGCAAGCACAGATCCCCAAACCTGTTGTGCCTGTGAATAGGCTGCAGGGGGAAGGTGAAGACCAGCAACAGCTTTCAGGGCTGCCACCATCCGTGTGGGACAAGGAGCCGGACGTTTGCCTTTTCGGGAACAGGCTCTGCCGAGGATGCGCACCGTGAGAAGTTCCTTCTCTGGGCAAGCAGAGATCCCAAAACCTGTTGTGCCTGTGAATAGGCTGCAGGGGGAAGGTGAAGACCAGCAACAGCTTTCCGGGCTGCCACCTTCCGTGTGGGACAAGGAGCCGGACGTTTGCCTTTTCGGGAACAGGCTCTGCCGAGGATGCGCACCGTGAGATGTTCCTTCTCTGGGCAAGCACAGATTCCCCAAAACTGTTGTGCCTGTGAATAGGCTGCAGGGGGAAGGTGAAGACCAGCAACAGCTTTCCGGGCTGCCACCTTCCGTGTGGGACAAGGAGCCGGACGTTTGCCTTTTCGGGAACAGGCTCTGCCGAGGATGCGCACCGTGAGATGTTCCTTCTCTGGGCAAGCACAGATTCCCCAAAACTGTTGTGCCTGTGAATAGGCTGCAGGGGGAAGGTGAAGACCAGCAACAGCTTTCCGGGCTGCCACCTTCCGTGTGGGACAAGGAGCCGGACGTTTGCCTTTTCGGGAACAGGCTCTGCCGAGGATGCGCACCGTGAGATGTTCCTTCTCTGCGCAAGCAGAGATCCCAAAACCTGTTGTGCCTGTGAATAGGCCGCAGGGGGAAGGTGAAGACCAGCAACAGCTTTCAGGGCTGCCACCTTCCGTGTGGGACAAGGAGCCGGACGTTTGCCTTTTCGGGAACAGGCTCTGCCGAGGATGCGCACCGTGAGATGTTCCTTCTCTGGGCAAGCAGAGATCCCCAAACCTGTTGTGCCTGTGAATAGGCTGCAGGGGGAAGGTGAAGACCAGCAACAGCTTTCCGGGCTGCCACCTTCCGTGTGGGACAAGGAGCCGGACGTTTGCCTTTTCGGGAACAGGCTCTGCCGAGGATGCGCACCGTGAGAGATTGCGTCTTTGGGAAAGCAGAGATTCCCAGTGCGCTGGTGCCTGTGAATAGGCTGCAGGGGGAAGGTGAAGACCAGCAACAGCTTTCAGGGCTGCCACCTTCCGTGTGGGACAAGGAGCCGGACGTTTGCCTTTTTGGGAACAGGCTCTGCCGAGGATGCGCACCGTGAGATGTTCCTTCTCTGGGCAAGCAGAGATCCCCAAACCTGTTGTGCCTGTGAATAGGCTGCAGGGGGAAGGTGAAGACCAGCAACAGCTTTCAGGGCTGCCACCTTCCGTGTGGGACAAGGAGCCGGACGTTTGCCTTTTCGGGAACAGGCTCTGCCGAGGATGCGCACCGTGAGATGTTCCTTCTCTGCGCAAGCAGAGATCCCAAAACCTGTTGTGCCTGTGAATAGGCTGCAGGGGGAAGGTGAAGACCAGCAACAGCTTTCCGGGCTGCCACCTTCCGTGTGGGACAAGGAGCCGGACGTTTGCCTTTTCGGGAACAGGCTCTGCCGAGGATGCGCACCGTGAGATGTTCCTTCTCTGCGCAAGCAGAGATCCCAAAACCTGTTGTGCCTGTGAATAGGCCGCAGGGGGAAGGTGAAGACCAGCAACAGCTTTCCGGGCTGCCACCTTCCGTGTGGGACAAGGAGCCGGACGTTTGCCTTTTCGGGAACAGGCTCTGCCGAGGATGCGCACCGTGAGATGTTCCTTCTCTGGGCAAGCACAGATCCCCAAACCTGTTGTGCCTGTGAATAGGCTGCAGGGGGAAGGTGAAGACCAGCAACAGCTTTCCGGGCTGCCACCTTCCGTGTGGGACAAGGAGCCGGACGTTTGCCTTTTCGGGAACAGGCTCTGCCGAGGATGCGCACCGTGAGATGTTCCTTCTCTGGGCAAGCACAGATCCCCAAACCTGTTGTGCCTGTGAATAGGCTGCAGGGGGAAGGTGAAGACCAGCAACAGCTTTCCGGGCTGCCACCTTCCGTGTGGGACAAGGAGCCGGACGTTTGCCTTTTTGGGAACAGGCTCTGCCGAGGATGCGCACCGTGAGATGTTCCTTCTCTGCGCAAGCAGAGATCCCCAAACCTGTTGTGCCTGTGAATAGGCTGCAGGGGGAAGGTGAAGACCAGCAACAGCTTTCCGGGCTGCCACCTTCCGTGTGGGACAAGGAGCCGGACGTTTGCCTTTTCGGGAACAGGCTCTGCCGAGGATGCGCACCGTGAGATGTTCCTTCTCTGGGCAAGCACAGATCCCCAAACCTGTTGTGCCTGTGAATAGGCTGCAGGGGGAAGGTGAAGACCAGCAACAGCTTTCCGGGCTGCCACCTTCCGTGTGGGACAAGGAGCCGGACGTTTGCCTTTTCGGGAACAGGCTCTGCTGAGGATGCGCACCGTGAGATGTTCCTTCTCTGGGCAAGCACAGATCCCAAAACCTGTTGTGCCTGTGAATAGGCTGCAGGGGGAAGGTGAAGACCAGCAACAGCTTTCCGGGCTGCCACCTTCCGTGTGGGACAAGGAGCCGGACGTTTGCCTTTTCGGGAACAGGCTCTGCCGAGGATGCGCACCGTGAGATGTTCCTTCTCTGGGCAAGCACAGATCCCCAAACCTGTTGTGCCTGTGAATAGGCTGCAGGGGGAAGGTGAAGACCAGCAACAGCTTTCCGGGCTGCCACCTTCCGTGTGGGACAAGGAGCCGGACGTTTGCCTTTTCGGGAACAGGCTCTGCCAAGGATGCGCACCGTGAGATGTTCCTTCTCTGCGCAAGCACAGGTCCCAAAACCTGTTGTGCCTGTGAATAGGCTGCAGGGGGAAGGTGAAGACCAGCAACAGCTTTCCGGGCTGCCACCTTCCGTGTGGGACAAGGAGCCGGACGTTTGCCTTTTCGGGAACAGGCTCTGCCGAAGATGTGCACCGTGAGATGTTCCTTCTCTGGGCAAGCACAGATCCCAAAACCTGTTGTGCCTGTGAATAGGCTGCAGGGGGAAGGTGAAGACCAGCAACAGCTTTCAGGGCTGCCACCTTCCGTGTGGGACAAGGAGCCGGACGTTTGCCTTTTCGGGAACAGGCTCTGCCGAGGATGCGCACCGTGAGATATTCCTTCTCTGGGCAAGCACAGATCCCCAAACCTGTTGTGCCTGTGAATAGGCTGCAGGGGGAAGGTGAAGACCAGCAACAGCTTTCAGGGCTGCCACCTTCCGTGTGGGACAAGGAGCCGGACGTTTGCCTTTTCGGGAACAGGCTCTGCCGAGGATGCGCACCGTGAGATGTTCCTTCTCTGGGCAAGCACAGATCCCCAAACCTGTTGTGCCTGTGAATAGGCTGCAGGGGGAAGGTGAAGACCAGCAAGAGCTTTCAGGGCTGCCACCTTCCGTGTGGGACAAGGAGCCGGACGTTTGCCTTTTCGGGAACAGGCTCTGCCGAGGATGCGCACCATGAGATGTTCCTTCTCTGGGCAAGCACAGATCCCCAAACCTGTTGTGCCTGTGAATAGGCTGCAGGGGGAAGGTGAAGACCAGCAACAGCTTTCAGGGCTGCCACCTTCCGTGTGGGACAAGGAGCCGGACGTTTGCCTTTTCGGGAACAGGCTCTGCCGAGGATGCGCACCATGAGATGTTCCTTCTCTGGGCAAGCACAGATCCCCAAACCTGTTGTGCCTGTGAATAGGCTGCAGGGGGAAGGTGAAGACCAGCAACAGCTTTCAGGGCTGCCACCTTCCGTGTGGGACAAGGAGCCGGACGTTTGCCTTTTCGGGAACAGGCTCTGCCGAGGATGCGCACCGTGAGATGTTCCTTCTCTGCGCAAGCAGAGATCCCCAAACCTGTTGTGCCTGTGAATAGGCTGCAAGGGGGAAGGTGAAGACCAGCAAGAGCTTTCCGGGCTGCCACCTTCCGTGTGGGACAAGGAGCCGGACGTTTGCCTTTTCGGGAACAGGCTCTGCCGAGGATGCGCACCGTGAGATGTTCCTTCTCTGGGCAAGCACAGATCCCCAAACCTGTTGTGCCTGTGAATAGGCTGCAGGGGGAAGGTGAAGACCAGCAACAGCTTTCCGGGCTGCCACCTTCCGTGTGGGACAAGGAGCCGGACGTTTGCCTTTTTGGGAACAGGCTCTGCCGAGGATGCGCACCGTGAGATGTTCCTTCTCTGGGCAAGCACAGATCCCAAAACCTGTTGTGCCTGTGAATAGGCTGCAGGGGGAAGGTGAAGACCAGCAACAGCTTTCCGGGCTGCCACCATCCGTGTGGGACAAGGAGCCGGACGTTTGCCTTTTCGGGAACAGGCTCTGCCGAGGATGCGCACCGTGAGATGTTCCTTCTCTGCGCAAGCAGAGATCCCAAAACCTGTTGTGCCTGTGAATAGGCTGCAGGGGGAAGGTGAAGACCAGCAACAGCTTTCAGGGCTGCCACCTTCCGTGTGGGACAAGGAGCCGGACGTTTGCCTTTTCGGGAACAGGCTCTGCCGAGGATGCGCACCGTGAGATGTTCCTTCTCTGCGCAAGCAGAGATCCCCAAACCTGTTCTGCCTGTGAATAGGCTGCAAGGGGGAAGGTGAAGACCAGCAACAGCTTTCCGGGCTGCCACCTTCCGTGTGGGACAAGGAGCCGGACGTTTGCCTTTTCGGGAACAGGCTCTGCCGAGGATGCGCACAGTGAGAGATTGCGTCTTTGGGAAAGCAGAGATCCCAAAACCTGTTGTGCCTGTGAATAGGCTGCAGGGGGAAGGTGAAGACCAGCAACAGCTTTCCGGGCTGCCACCTTCCGTGTGGGACAAGGAGCCGGACATTTGCCTTTTCGGGAACAGGCTCTGCCGAGGATGCGCACCGTGAGAGATTGCGTCTTTGGGCAAGCAAAGATCCCCAAACCTGTTGTGCCTGTGAATAGGCTGCAGGGGGAAGGTGAAGACCAGCAAGAGCTTTCCGGGCTGCCACCTTCCGTGTGGGGCAAGGAGCCGGACGTTTGCCTTTTCGGGAACAGGCTCTGCCGAGGATGCGCACCGTGAGATGTTCCTTCTCTGGGCAAGCACAGATCCCCAAACCTGTTGTGCCTGTGAATAGGCTGCAGGGGGAAGGTGAAGACCAGCAACAGCTTTCCGGGCTGCCACCTTCCGTGTGGGACAAGGAGCCGGACGTTTGCCTTTTCGGGAACAGGCTCTGCCGAGGATGCACACCGTGAGATGTTCCTTCTCTGGGCAAGCACAGATCCCCAAACCTGTTGTGCCTGTGACTAGGCTGCAGGGGGAAGGTGAAGACCAGCAACAGCTTTCCGGGCTGCCACCTTCCGTGTGGGACAAGGAGCCGGACGTTTGCCTTTTCGGGAACAGGCTCTGCCGAGGATGCGCACCGTGAGAGATTGCGTCTTTGGGAAAGCACAGATCCCCAAACCTGTTGTGCCTGTGAATAGGCTGCAGGGGGAAGGTGAAGACCAGCAACAGCTTTCCGGGCTGCCACCTTCCGTGTGGGACAAGGAGCCCGAGGTTTGCCTTTTCGGGAACAGGCTCTGCCGAGGATGCGCACCGTGAGATGTTCCTTCTCTGGGCAAGCACAGATCCCAAAACCTGTTGTGCCTGTGAATAGGCTGCAGGGGGAAGGTGAAGACCAGCAACAGCTTTCCGGGCTGCCACCTTCCGTGTGGGACAAGGAGCCGGACGTTTGCCTTTTCGGGAACAGGCTCTGCCGAGGATGCGCACCGTGAGATGTTCCTTCTCTGGGCAAGCACAGATCCCCAAACCTGTTGTGCCTGTGAATAGGCTGCAGGGGGAAGGTGAAGACCAGCAACAGCTTTCAGGGCTGCCACCTTCCGTGTGGGACAAGGAGCCGGACGTTTGCCTTTTCGGGAACAGGCTCTGCCGAGGATGCGCACCGTGAGATGTTCCTTCTCTGGGCAAGCACAGATCCCCAAACCTGTTGTGCCTGTGAATAGGCTGCAGGGGGAAGGTGAAGACCAGCAACAGCTTTCCGGGCTGCCACCTTCCGTGTGGGACAAGGAGCCGGACGTTTGCCTTTTCGGGAACAGGCTCTGCCGAGGATGCGCACCGTGAGATGTTCCTTCTCTGGGCAAGCAGAGATCCCAAAACCTGTTGTGCCTGTGAATAGGCTGCAGGGGGAAGGTGAAGACCAGCAACAGCTTTCCGGGCTGCCACCTTCCGTGTGGGACAAGGAGCCGGACGTTTGCCTTTTCGGGAACAGGCTCGGCCGAGGATGCGCACCGTGAGATGTTCCTTCTCTGGGCAAGCACAGATCCCAAAACCTGTTGTGCCTGTGAATAGGCTGCAGGGGGAAGGTGAAGACCAGCAACAGCTTTCAGGGCTGCCACCTTCCGTGTGGGACAAGGAGCCGGACGTTTGCCTTTTCGGGAACAGGCTCTGCCGAGGATGCGCACCGTGAGATGTTCCTTCTCTGGGCAAGCACAGATCCCCAAACCTGTTGTGCCTGTGAATAGGCTGCAGGGGGAAGGTGAAGACCAGCAACAGCTTTCCGGGCTGCCACCTTCCGTGTGGGACAAGGAGCCGGACGTTTGCCTTTTCGGGAACAGGCTCTGCCGAGGATGCGCACCGTGAGAGATTGCGTCTTTGGGAAAGCAGAGATTCCCAGTGCGGTGGTGCCTGTGAATAGGCTGCAGGGGGAAGGTGAAGACCAGCAACAGCTTTCCGGGCTGCCACCTTCCGTGTGGGACAAGGAGCCGGACGTTTGCCTTTTCGGGAACAGGCTCTGCCGAGGATGCGCACAGTGAGAGATTGCGTCTTTGGGAAAGCAGAGATCCCAAAACCTGTTGTGCCTGTGAATAGGCTGCAGGGGGAAGGTGAAGACCAGCAACAGCTTTCCGGGCTGCCACCTTCCGTGTGGGACAAGGAGCCGGACATTTGCCTTTTCGGGAACAGGCTCTGCCGAGGATGCGCACCGTGAGAGATTGCGTCTTTGGGCAAGCAAAGATCCCCAAACCTGTTGTGCCTGTGACTAGGCTGAAGGGGGAAGGTGAAGACCAGCAACAGCTTTCCGGGCTGCCACCTTCCGTGTGGGACAAGGAGCCGGACGTTTGCCTTTTCGGGAACAGGCTCTGCCGAGGATGCGCACCGTGAGATGTTCCTTCTCTGGGCAAGCAGAGATCCCAAAACCTGTTGTGCCTGTGAATAGGCTGCAGGGGGAAGGTGAAGACCAGCAACAGCTTTCCGGGCTGCCACCTTCCGTGTGGGACAAGGAGCCGGACGTTTGCCTTTTCGGGAACAGGCTCTGCCGAGGATGCGCACCGTGAGATGTTCCTTCTCTGGGCAAGCACAGATCCCCAAACCTGTTGTGCCTGTGAATAGGCTGCAGGGGGAAGGTGAAGACCAGCAACAGCTTTCCGGGCTGCCACCTTCCGTGTGGGACAAGGAGCCGGACGTTTGCCTTTTTGGGAACAGGCTCTGCCGAGGATGCACACCGTGAGATGTTCCTTCTCTGGGCAAGCACAGATCCCCAAACCTGTTGTGCCTGTGACTAGGCTGCAGGGGGAAGGTGAAGACCAGCAACAGCTTTCCGGGCTGCCACCATCCGTGTGGGACAAGGAGCCGGACGTTTGCCTTTTCGGGAACAGGCTCTGCCGAGGCTGCGCACCGTGAGATGTTCCTTCTCTGGGCAAGCACAGATCCCCAAACCTGTTGTGCCTGTGAATAGGCTGCAGGGGGAAGGTGAAGACCAGCAACAGCTTTCCGGGCTGCCACCTTCCGTGTGGGACAAGGAGCCGGACGTTTGCCTTTTCGGGAACAGGCTCTGCCGAGGATGCGCACCGTGAGAGATTGCGTCTTTGGGAAAGCAGAGATTCCCAGTGCGGTGGTGCCTGTGAATAGGCTGCAGGGGGAAGGTGAAGACCAGCAACAGCTTTCCGGGCTGCCACCTTCCGTGTGGGACAAGGAGCCGGACGTTTGCCTTTTCGGGAACAGGCTCTGCTGAGGATGCGCACCGTGAGATGTTCCTTCTCTGGGCAAGCACAGATCCCCAAACCTGTTGTGCCTGTGAATAGGCTGCAGGGGGAAGGTGAAGACCAGCAACAGCTTTCCGGGCTGCCACCTTCCGTGTGGGACAAGGAGCCGGACGTTTGCCTTTTCGGGAACAGGCTCTGCCGAGGATGCGCACCGTGAGATGTTCCTTCTCTGGGCAAGCAGAGATCCCAAAACCTGTTGTGCCTGTGAATAGGCTGCAGGGGGAAGGTGAAGACCAGCAACAGCTTTCCGGGCTGCCACCTTCCGTGTGGGACAAGGAGCCGGACGTTTGCCTTTTCGGGAACAGGCTCTGCCGAGGATGCGCACCGTGAGATGTTCCTTCTCTGGGCAAGCACAGATCCCCAAACCTGTTGTGCCTGTGAATAGGCTGCAGGGGGAAGGTGAAGACCAGCAACAGCTTTCAGGGCTGCCACCTTCCGTGTGGGACAAGGAGCCGGACGTTTGCCTTTTCGGGAACAGGCTCTGCCGAGGATGCGCACCGTGAGATGTTCCTTCTCTGGGCAAGCACAGATCCCCAAACCTGTTGTGCCTGTGAATAGGCTGCAGGGGGAAGGTGAAGACCAGCAACAGCTTTCAGGGCTGCCAACTTCCGTGTGGGGCAAGGAGCCGGACGTTTGCCTTTTCGGGAACAGGCTCTGCCGAGGATGCGCACCGTGAGATGTTCCTTCTCTGGGCAAGCACAGATCCCAAAACCTGTTGTGCCTGTGAATAGGCTGCAGGGGGAAGGTGAAGACCAGCAACAGCTTTCAGGGCTGCCACCTTCCGTGTGGGACAAGGAGCCGGACGTTTGCCTTTTCGGGAACAGGCTCTGCTGAGGATGCGCACCGTGAGATGTTCCTTCTCTGGGCAAGCACAGATCCCCAAACCTGTTGTGCCTGTGAATAGGCTGCAGGGGGAAGGTGAAGACCAGCAACAGCTTTCCGGGCTGCCACCTTCCGTGTGGGACAAGGAGCCGGACGTTTGCCTTTTCGGGAACAGGCTCTGCCGAGGATGCGCACCGTGAGATGTTCCTTCTCTGGGCAAGCACAGATCCCAAAACCTGTTGTGCCTGTGAATAGGCTGCAGGGGGAAGGTGAAGACCAGCAACAGCTTTCAGGGCTGCCACCTTCCGTGTGGGACAAGGAGCCGGACGTTTGCCTTTTCGGGAACAGGCTCTGCCGAGGATGCGCACCGTGAGATGTTCCTTCTCTGGGCAAGCACAGATCCCCAAACCTGTTGTGCCTGTGAATAGGCTGCAGGGGGAAGGTGAAGACCAGCAACAGCTTTCCGGGCTGCCACCTTCCGTGTGGGACAAGGAGCCGGACGTTTGCCTTTTCGGGAACAGGCTCTGCCGAGGATGCGCACCGTGAGATGTTCCTTCTCTGGGCAAGCAGAGATCCCAAAACCTGTTGTGCCTGTGAATAGGCTGCAGGGGGAAGGTGAAGACCAGCAACAGCTTTCCGGGCTGCCACCTTCCGTGTGGGACAAGGAGCCGGACGTTTGCCTTTTCGGGAACAGGCTCTGCCGAGGATGCGCACCGTGAGATGTTCCTTCTCTGGGCAAGCAGAGATCCCCAAACCTGTTGTGCCTGTGAATAGGCTGCAGGGGGAAGGTGAAGACCAGCAACAGCTTTCCGGGCTGCCACCTTCCGTGTGGGACAAGGAGCCGGACGTTTGCCTTTTCGGGAACAGGCTCTGCCGAGGATGCGCACCGTGAGATGTTCCTTCTCTGGGCAAGCACAGATCCCCAAACCTGTTGTGCCTGTGAATAGGCTGCAGGGGGAAGGTGAAGACCAGCAACAGCTTTCCGGGCTGCCACCTTCCGTGTGGGACAAGGAGCCGGACGTTTGCCTTTTCGGGAACAGGCTCTGCCGAGGATGCGCACCGTGAGAGATTGCGTCTTTGGGAAAGCAGAGATTCCCAGTGCGGTGGTGCCTGTGAATAGGCTGCAGGGGGAAGGTGAAGACCAGCAACAGCTTTCAGGGCTGCCACCTTCCGTGTGGGACAAGGAGCCGGACGTTTGCCTTTTCGGGAACAGGCTCTTCCGAGGATGCGCACAGTGAGAGATTGCGTCTTTGGGAAAGCAGAGATCCCAAAACCTGTTGTGCCTGTGAATAGGCTGCAGGGGGAAGGTGAAGACCAGCAACAGCTTTCCGGGCTGCCACCTTCCGTGTGGGACAAGGAGCCGGACATTTGCCTTTTCGGGAACAGGCTCTGCCGAGGATGCGCACCGTGAGAGATTGCGTCTTTGGGCAAGCAAAGATCCCCAAACCTGTTGTGCCTGTGACTAGGCTGCAGGGGGAAGGTGAAGACCAGCAACAGCTTTCCGGGCTGCCACCTTCCGTGTGGGACAAGGAGCCGGACGTTTGCCTTTTCGGGAACAGGCTCTGCCGAGGATGCGCACCGTGAGATGTTCCTTCTCTGGGCAAGCACAGATCCCAAAACCTGTTGTGCCTGTGAATAGGCTGCAGGGGGAAGGTGAAGACCAGCAACAGCTTTCCGGGCTGCCACCTTCCGTGTGGGACAAGGAGCCGGACGTTTGCCTTTTTGGGAACAGGCTCTGCCGAGGATGCGCACCGTGAGAGATTGCGTCTTTGGGCAAGCACAGATCCCCAAACCTGTTGTGCCTGTGAATAGGCTGCAGGGGGAAGGTGAAGACCAGCAACAGCTTTCCGGGCTGCCACCTTCCGTGTGGGACAAGGAGCCGGACGTTTGCCTTTTTGGGAACAGGCTCTGCCGAGGATGCACACCGTGAGATGTTCCTTCTCTGGGCAAGCACAGATCCCCAAACCTGTTGTGCCTGTGACTAGGCTGCAGGGGGAAGGTGAAGACCAGCAACAGCTTTCCGGGCTGCCACCATCCGTGTGGGACAAGGAGCCGGACGTTTGCCTTTTCGGGAACAGGCTCTGCCGAGGCTGCGCACCGTGAGATGTTCCTTCTCTGGGCAAGCAGAGATCCCAAAACCTGTTGTGCCTGTGACTAGGCTGCAGGGGGAAGGTGAAGACCAGCAACAGCTTTCAGGGCTGCCACCTTCCATGTGGGACAAGGAGCCGGACGTTTGCCTTTTCGGGAACAGGCTCTGCCGAGGATGCGCACCGTGAGAGATTGCGTCTTTGGGAAAGCACAGATCCCCAAACCTGTTGTGCCTGTGACTAGGCTGCAGGGGGAAGGTGAAGACCAGCAACAGCTTTCCGGGCTGCCACCTTCCGTGTGGGACAAGGAGCCGGACGTTTGCCTTTTCGGGAACAGGCTCTGCCGAGGATGCGCACCGTGAGATGTTCCTTCTCTGGGCAAGCACAGATCCCCAAACCTGTTGTGCCTGTGAATAGGCTGCAGGGGGAAGGTGAAGACCAGCAACAGCTTTCAGGGCTGCCACCTTCCGTGTGGGACAAGGAGCCGGACGTTTGCCTTTTCGGGAACAGGCTCTGCCGAGGCTGCGCACCGTGAGATGTTCCTTCTCTGGGCAAGCACAGATCCCCAAACCTGTTGTGCCTGTGAATAGGCTGCAGGGGGAAGGTGAAGACCAGCAACAGCTTTCCGGGCTGCCACCTTCCGTGTGGGACAAGGAGCCGGACGTTTGCCTTTTCGGGAACAGGCTCTGCCGAGGATGCGCACCGTGAGAGATTGCGTCTTTGGGAAAGCAGAGATTCCCAGTGCGGTGGTGCCTGTGAATAGGCTGCAGGGGGAAGGTGAAGACCAGCAACAGCTTTCCGGGCTGCCACCTTCCGTGTGGGACAAGGAGCCGGACGTTTGCCTTTTCGGGAACAGGCTCTGCTGAGGATGCGCACCGTGAGATGTTCCTTCTCTGGGCAAGCACAGATCCCCAAACCTGTTGTGCCTGTGAATAGGCTGCAGGGGGAAGGTGAAGACCAGCAACAGCTTTCCGGGCTGCCACCTTCCGTGTGGGACAAGGAGCCGGACGTTTGCCTTTTCGGGAACAGGCTCTGCCGAGGATGCGCACCGTGAGATGTTCCTTCTCTGGGCAAGCACAGATCCCCAAACCTGTTGTGCCTGTGAATAGGCTGCAGGGGGAAGGTGAAGACCAGCAACAGCTTTCCGGGCTGCCACCTTCCGTGTGGGACAAGGAGCCGGACGTTTGCCTTTTCGGGAACAGGCTCTGCCGAGGATGCGCACCGTGAGATGTTCCTTCTCTGGGCAAGCACAGATCCCCAAACCTGTTGTGCCTGTGAATAGGCTGCAGGGGGAAGGTGAAGACCAGCAACAGCTTTCCGGGCTGCCACCTTCCGTGTGGGACAAGGAGCCGGACGTTTGCCTTTTCGGGAACAGGCTCTGCCGAGGCTGCGCACCGTGAGATGTTCCTTCTCTGGGCAAGCACAGATCCCCAAACCTGTTGTGCCTGTGAATAGGCTGCAGGGGGAAGGTGAAGACCAGCAACAGCTTTCCGGGCTGCCACCTTCCGTGTGGGACAAGGAGCCGGACGTTTGCCTTTTCGGGAACAGGCTCTGCCGAGGATGCGCACCGTGAGAGATTGCGTCTTTGGGAAAGCAGAGATTCCCAGTGCGGTGGTGCCTGTGAATAGGCTGCAGGGGGAAGGTGAAGACCAGCAACAGCTTTCCGGGCTGCCACCTTCCGTGTGGGACAAGGAGCCGGACGTTTGCCTTTTCGGGAACAGGCTCTGCCGAGGATGCGCACCATGAGATGTTCCTTCTCTGGGCAAGCACAGATCCCCAAACCTGTTGTGCCTGTGAATAGGCTGCAGGGGGAAGGTGAAGACCAGCAACAGCTTTCCGGGCTGCCACCTTCCGTGTGGGACAAGGAGCCGGACGTTTGCCTTTTCGGGAACAGGCTCTGCCGAGGATGCGCACCGTGAGATGTTCCTTCTCTGGGCAAGCACAGATCCCCAAACCTGTTGTGCCTGTGAATAGGCTGCAGGGGGAAGGTGAAGACCAGCAACAGCTTTCAGGGCTGCCACCTTCCGTGTGGGACAAGGAGCCGGACGTTTGCCTTTTCGGGAACAGGCTCTGCCGAGGATGCGCACCGTGAGATGTTCCTTCTCTGGGCAAGCACAGATCCCCAAACCTGTTGTGCCTGTGAATAGGCTGCAGGGGGAAGGTGAAGACCAGCAACAGCTTTCAGGGCTGCCAACTTCCGTGTGGGGCAAGGAGCCGGACGTTTGCCTTTTCGGGAACAGGCTCTGCCGAGGATGCGCACCGTGAGATGTTCCTTCTCTGGGCAAGCACAGATCCCAAAACCTGTTGTGCCTGTGAATAGGCTGCAGGGGGAAGGTGAAGACCAGCAACAGCTTTCAGGGCTGCCAACTTCCGTGTGGGACAAGGAGCCGGACGTTTGCCTTTTCGGGAACAGGCTCTGCTGAGGATGCGCACCGTGAGATGTTCCTTCTCTGGGCAAGCACAGATCCCCAAACCTGTTGTGCCTGTGAATAGGCTGCAGGGGGAAGGTGAAGACCAGCAACAGCTTTCCGGGCTGCCACCTTCCGTGTGGGACAAGGAGCCGGACGTTTGCCTTTTCGGGAACAGGCTCTGCCGAGGATGCGCACCGTGAGATGTTCCTTCTCTGGGCAAGCACAGATCCCAAAACCTGTTGTGCCTGTGAATAGGCTGCAGGGGGAAGGTGAAGACCAGCAACAGCTTTCAGGGCTGCCACCTTCCGTGTGGGACAAGGAGCCGGACGTTTGCCTTTTCGGGAACAGGCTCTGCCGAGGATGCGCACCGTGAGATGTTCCTTCTCTGGGCAAGCACAGATCCCCAAACCTGTTGTGCCTGTGAATAGGCTGCAGGGGGAAGGTGAAGACCAGCAACAGCTTTCCGGGCTGCCACCTTCCGTGTGGGACAAGGAGCCGGACGTTTGCCTTTTCGGGAACAGGCTCTGCCGAGGATGCGCACCGTGAGATGTTCCTTCTCTGGGCAAGCAGAGATCCCAAAACCTGTTGTGCCTGTGAATAGGCTGCAGGGGGAAGGTGAAGACCAGCAACAGCTTTCCGGGCTGCCACCTTCCGTGTGGGACAAGGAGCCGGACGTTTGCCTTTTCGGGAACAGGCTCTGCCGAGGATGCGCACAGTGAGAGATTGCGTCTTTGGGAAAGCAGAGATCCCCAAACCTGTTGTGCCTGTGAATAGGCTGCAGGGGGAAGGTGAAGACCAGCAACAGCTTTCCGGGCTGCCACCTTCCGTGTGGGACAAGGAGCCGGACATTTGCCTTTTCGGGAACAGGCTCTGCCGAGGATGCGCACCGTGAGAGATTGCGTCTTTGGGCAAGCAAAGATCCCCAAACCTGTTGTGCCTGTGAATAGGCTGCAGGGGGAAGGTGAAGACCAGCAACAGCTTTCCGGGCTGCCACCTTCCGTGTGGGACAAGGAGCCGGACGTTTGCCTTTTCGGGAACAGGCTCTGCCGAGGATGCGCACCGTGAGATGTTCCTTCTCTGGGCAAGCACAGATCCCCAAACCTGTTGTGCCTGTGAATAGGCTGCAGGGGGAAGGTGAAGACCAGCAACAGCTTTCCGGGCTGCCACCTTCCGTGTGGGACAAGGAGCCGGACGTTTGCCTTTTCGGGAACAGGCTCTGCCGAGGATGCGCACCGTGAGAGATTGCGTCTTTGGGCAAGCACAGATCCCCAAACCTGTTGTGCCTGTGAATAGGCTGCAGGGGGAAGGTGAAGACCAGCAACAGCTTTCCGGGCTGCCACCTTCCGTGTGGGACAAGGAGCCGGACGTTTGCCTTTTTGGGAACAGGCTCTGCCGAGGATGCACACCGTGAGATGTTCCTTCTCTGGGCAAGCACAGATCCCCAAACCTGTTGTGCCTGTGACTAGGCTGCAGGGGGAAGGTGAAGACCAGCAACAGCTTTCCGGGCTGCCACCTTCCGTGTGGGACAAGGAGCCGGACGTTTGCCTTTTCGGGAACAGGCTCTGCCGAGGATGCGCACCGTGAGATGTTCCTTCTCTGGGCAAGCACAGATCCCCAAACCTGTTGTGCCTGTGAATAGGCTGCAGGGGGAAGGTGAAGACCAGCAACAGCTTTCAGGGCTGCCACCTTCCGTGTGGGACAAGGAGCCGGACGTTTGCCTTTTCGGGAACAGGCTCTGCCGAGGCTGCGCACCGTGAGATGTTCCTTCTCTGGGCAAGCACAGATCCCCAAACCTGTTGTGCCTGTGAATAGGCTGCAGGGGGAAGGTGAAGACCAGCAACAGCTTTCCGGGCTGCCACCTTCCGTGTGGGACAAGGAGCCGGACGTTTGCCTTTTCGGGAACAGGCTCTGCCGAGGATGCGCACCGTGAGAGATTGCGTCTTTGGGAAAGCAGAGATTCCCAGTGCGGTGGTGCCTGTGAATAGGCTGCAGGGGGAAGGTGAAGACCAGCAACAGCTTTCCGGGCTGCCACCTTCCGTGTGGGACAAGGAGCCGGACGTTTGCCTTTTCGGGAACAGGCTCTGCCGAGGATGCGCACCGTGAGATGTTCCTTCTCTGGGCAAGCACAGATCCCCAAACCTGTTGTGCCTGTGAATAGGCTGCAGGGGGAAGGTGAAGACCAGCAACAGCTTTCCGGGCTGCCACCTTCCGTGTGGGACAAGGAGCCGGACGTTTGCCTTTTCGGGAACAGGCTCTGCCGAGGATGCGCACCGTGAGATGTTCCTTCTCTGGGCAAGCAGAGATCCCAAAACCTGTTGTGCCTGTGAATAGGCTGCAGGGGGAAGGTGAAGATCAGCAACAGCTTTCCGGGCTGCCACCTTCCGTGTGGGACAAGGAGCCGGACGTTTGCCTTTTCGGGAACAGGCTCTGCCGAGGATGCGCACCGTGAGATGTTCCTTCTCTGGGCAAGCACAGATCCCCAAACCTGTTGTGCCTGTGAATAGGCTGCAGGGGGAAGGTGAAGACCAGCAACAGCTTTCAGGGCTGCCACCTTCCGTGTGGGACAAGGAGCCGGACGTTTGCCTTTTCGGGAACAGGCTCTGCCGAGGATGCGCACCGTGAGATGTTCCTTCTCTGGGCAAGCACAGATCCCCAAACCTGTTGTGCCTGTGAATAGGCTGCAGGGGGAAGGTGAAGACCAGCAACAGCTTTCAGGGCTGCCAACTTCCGTGTGGGGCAAGGAGCCGGACGTTTGCCTTTTCGGGAACAGGCTCTGCCGAGGATGCGCACCGTGAGATGTTCCTTCTCTGGGCAAGCACAGATCCCAAAACCTGTTGTGCCTGTGAATAGGCTGCAGGGGGAAGGTGAAGACCAGCAACAGCTTTCAGGGCTGCCAACTTCCGTGTGGGGCAAGGAGCCGGACGTTTGCCTCTTCGGGAACAGGCTCTGCTGAGGATGCGCACCGTGAGATGTTCCTTCTCTGGGCAAGCACAGATCCCCAAACCTGTTGTGCCTGTGAATAGGCTGCAGGGGGAAGGTGAAGACCAGCAACAGCTTTCCGGGCTGCCACCTTCCGTGTGGGACAAGGAGCCGGACGTTTGCCTTTTCGGGAACAGGCTCTGCCGAGGCTGCGCACCGTGAGATGTTCCTTCTCTGGGCAAGCACAGATCCCCAAACCTGTTGTGCCTGTGAATAGGCTGCAGGGGGAAGGTGAAGACCAGCAACAGCTTTCCGGGCTGCCACCTTCCGTGTGGGACAAGGAGCCGGACGTTTGCCTTTTCGGGAACAGGCTCTGCCGAGGATGCGCACCGTGAGATGTTCCTTCTCTGGGCAAGCACAGATCCCCAAACCTGTTGTGCCTGTGAATAGGCTGCAGGGGGAAGGTGAAGACCAGCAACAGCTTTCCGGGCTGCCACCTTCCGTGTGGGACAAGGAGCCGGACGTTTGCCTTTTCGGGAACAGGCTCTGCCGAGGATGCGCACCGTGAGATGTTCCTTCTCTGGGCAAGCAGAGATCCCCAAACCTGTTGTGCCTGTGAATAGGCTGCAGGGGGAAGGTGAAGACCAGCAACAGCTTTCCGGGCTGCCACCTTCCGTGTGGGACAAGGAGCCGGACGTTTGCCTTTTCGGGAACAGGCTCTGCCGAGGATGCGCACCGTGAGATGTTCCTTCTCTGGGCAAGCACAGATCCCCAAACCTGTTGTGCCT
Source organism: Haliaeetus albicilla (assembly GCF_947461875.1). NCBI lineage: Eukaryota > Metazoa > Chordata > Aves > Accipitriformes > Accipitridae > Haliaeetus > Haliaeetus albicilla. Next base: position 340,995 of record NW_027212438.1, on the reverse strand, counting down.
GTGAATAGGCTGCAGGGGGAAGGTGAAGACCAGCAACAGCTTTCCGGGCTGCCACCTTCCGTGTGGGACAAGGAGCCGGACGTTTGCCTTTTCGGGAACAGGCTCTGCCGAGGATGCGCACCGTGAGATGTTCCTTCTCTGGGCAAGCACAGATCCCCAAACCTGTTGTGCCTGTGAATAGGCTGCAGGGGGAAGGTGAAGACCAGCAACAGCTTTCCGGGCTGCCACCTTCCGTGTGGGACAAGGAGCCGGACGTTTGCCTTTTCGGGAACAGGCTCTGCCGAGGATGCGCACCGTGAGAGATTGCGTCTTTGGGAAAGCAGAGATTCCCAGTGCGGTGGTGCCTGTGAATAGGCTGCAGGGGGAAGGTGAAGACCAGCAACAGCTTTCCGGGCTGCCACCTTCCGTGTGGGACAAGGAGCCGGACGTTTGCCTTTTCGGGAACAGGCTCTGCCGAGGATGCGCACAGTGAGAGATTGCGTCTTTGGGAAAGCAGAGATCCCAAAACCTGTTGTGCCTGTGAATAGGCTGCAGGGGGAAGGTGAAGACCAGCAACAGCTTTCCGGGCTGCCACCTTCCGTGTGGGACAAGGAGCCGGACATTTGCCTTTTCGGGAACAGGCTCTGCCGAGGATGCGCACCGTGAGAGATTGCGTCTTTGGGCAAGCAAAGATCCCCAAACCTGTTGTGCCTGTGAATAGGCTGCAGGGGGAAGGTGAAGACCAGCAACAGCTTTCCGGGCTGCCACCTTCCGTGTGGGACAAGGAGCCGGACGTTTGCCTTTTCGGGAACAGGCTCTGCCGAGGATGCGCACCGTGAGATGTTCCTTCTCTGGGCAAGCAGAGATCCCAAAACCTGTTGTGCCTGTGAATAGGCTGCAGGGGGAAGGTGAAGACCAGCAACAGCTTTCCGGGCTGCCACCTTCCGTGTGGGACAAGGAGCCGGACGTTTGCCTTTTCGGGAACAGGCTCTGCCGAGGATGCGCACCGTGAGAGATTGCGTCTTTGGGCAAGCACAGATCCCCAAACCTGTTGTGCCTGTGAATAGGCTGCAGGGGGAAGGTGAAGACCAGCAACAGCTTTCCGGGCTGCCACCTTCCGTGTGGGACAAGGAGCCGGACGTTTGCCTTTTTGGGAACAGGCTCTGCCGAGGTTGCACACCGTGAGATGTTCCTTCTCTGGGCAAGCACAGATCCCCAAACCTGTTGTGCCTGTGACTAGGCTGCAGGGGGAAGGTGAAGACCAGCAACAGCTTTCCGGGCTGCCACCATCCGTGTGGGACAAGGAGCCGGACGTTTGCCTTTTCGGGAACAGGCTCTGCCGAGGCTGCGCACCGTGAGATGTTCCTTCTCTGGGCAAGCACAGATCCCCAAACCTGTTGTGCCTGTGACTAGGCTGCAGGGGGAAGGTGAAGACCAGCAACAGCTTTCCGGGCTGCCACCTTCCGTGTGGGACAAGGAGCCGGACGTTTGCCTTTTCGGGAACAGGCTCTGCCGAGGATGCGCACCGTGAGAGATTGCGTCTTTGGGAAAGCACAGATCCCCAAACCTGTTGTGCCTGTGAATAGGCTGCAGGGGGAAGGTGAAGACCAGCAACAGCTTTCCGGGCTGCCACCTTCCGTGTGGGACAAGGAGCCCGAGGTTTGCCTTTTCGGGAACAGGCTCTGCCGAGGATGCGCACCGTGAGATGTTCCTTCTCTGGGCAAGCACAGATCCCCAAACCTGTTGTGCCTGTGAATAGGCTGCAGGGGGAAGGTGAAGACCAGCAACAGCTTTCCGGGCTGCCACCTTCCGTGTGGGACAAGGAGCCGGACGTTTGCCTTTTCGGGACAGGCTCTGCCGAGGATGCGCACCGTGAGATGTTCCTTCTCTGCGCAAGCACAGATCCCAAAACCTGTTGTGCCTGTGAATAGGCTGCAGGGGGAAGGTGAAGACCAGCAACAGCTTTCCGGGCTGCCACCTTCCGTGTGGGACAAGGAGCCGGACGTCTGCCTTTTCGGGAACAGGCTCTGCCGAGGATGCGCACCGTGAGATGTTCCTTCTCTGGGCAAGCACAGATCCCCAAACCTGTTGTGCCTGTGAATAGGCTGCAGGGGGAAGGTGAAGACCAGCAACAGCTTTCCGGGCTGCCACCTTCCGTGTGGGACAAGGAGCCGGACGTTTGCCTTTTCGGGAACAGGCTCTGCCGAGGATGCGCACCGTGAGAGATTGCGTCTTTGGGCAAGCACAGATCCCCAAACCTGTTGTGCCTGTGAATAGGCTGCAGGGGGAAGGTGAAGACCAGCAACAGCTTTCCGGGCTGCCACCTTCCGTGTGGGACAAGGAGCCGGACGTTTGCCTTTTCGGGAACAGGCTCTGCCGAGGATGCGCACCGTGAGATGTTCCTTCTCTGCGCAAGCAGAGATCCCAAAACCTGTTGTGCATGTGAATAGGCCGCAGGGGGAAGGTGAAGACCAGCAACAGCTTTCCGGGCTGCCACCTTCCGTGTGGGACAAGGAGCCGGACGTTTGCCTTTTCGGGAACAGGCTCTGCCGAGGATGCGCACCGTGAGATGTTCCTTCTCTGCGCAAGCAGAGATCCCAAAACCTGTTGTGCCTGTGAATAGGCCGCAGGGGGAAGGTGAAGACCAGCAACAGCTTTCCGGGCTGCCACCTTCCGTGTGGGACAAGGAGCCGGACGTTTGCCTTTTCGGGAACAGGCTCTGCCGAGGATGCGCACCGTGAGATGTTCCTTCTCTGGGCAAGCACAGATCCCCAAACCTGTTGTGCCTGTGAATAGGCTGCAGGGGGAAGGTGAAGACCAGCAACAGCTTTCCGGGCTGCCACCTTCCGTGTGGGACAAGGAGCCGGACGTTTGCCTTTTCGGGAACAGGCTCTGCCGAGGATGCGCACCGTGAGATGTTCCTTCTCTGGGCAAGCACAGATCCCCAAACCTGTTGTGCCTGTGAATAGGCTGCAGGGGGAAGGTGAAGACCAGCAACAGCTTTCAGGGCTGCCACCTTCCGTGTGGGACAAGGAGCCGGACGTTTGCCTTTTCGGGAACAGGCTCTGCCGAGGCTGCGCACCGTGAGATGTTCCTTCTCTGGGCAAGCACAGATCCCCAAACCTGTTGTGCCTGTGAATAGGCTGCAGGGGGAAGGTGAAGACCAGCAACAGCTTTCCGGGCTGCCACCTTCCGTGTGGGACAAGGAGCCGGACGTTTGCCTTTTCGGGAACAGGCTCTGCCGAGGATGCGCACCGTGAGAGATTGCGTCTTTGGGAAAGCAGAGATTCCCAGTGCGGTGGTGCCTGTGAATAGGCTGCAGGGGGAAGGTGAAGACCAGCAACAGCTTTCCGGGCTGCCACCTTCCGTGTGGGACAAGGAGCCGGACGTTTGCCTTTTCGGGAACAGGCTCTGCTGAGGATGCGCACCGTGAGATGTTCCTTCTCTGGGCAAGCACAGATCCCCAAACCTGTTGTGCCTGTGAATAGGCTGCAGGGGGAAGGTGAAGACCAGCAACAGCTTTCAGGGCTGCCACCTTCCGTGTGGGACAAGGAGCCGGACGTTTGCCTTTTCGGGAACAGGCTCTGCCGAGGATGCGCACCGTGAGATGTTCCTTCTCTGGGCAAGCACAGATCCCCAAACCTGTTGTGCCTGTGAATAGGCTGCAGGGGGAAGGTGAAGACCAGCAAGAGCTTTCCGGGCTGCCACCTTCCGTGTGGGGCAAGGAGCCGGACGTTTGCCTTTTTGGGAACAGGCTCTGCCGAGGATGCGCACCGTGAGATGTTCCTTCTCTGGGCAAGCACAGATCCCCAAACCTGTTGTGCCTGTGACTAGGCTGCAGGGGGAAGGTGAAGACCAGCAACAGCTTTCCGGGCTGCCACCTTCCGTGTGGGACAAGGAGCCGGACGTTTGCCTTTTCGGGAACAGGCTCTGCCGAGGATGCGCACCGTGAGAGATTGCGTCTTTGGGAAAGCACAGATCCCCAAACCTGTTGTGCCTGTGAATAGGCTGCAGGGGGAAGGTGAAGACCAGCAACAGCTTTCCGGGCTGCCACCTTCCGTGTGGGACAAGGAGCCCGAGGTTTGCCTTTTCGGGAACAGGCTCTGCCGAGGATGCGCACCGTGAGATGTTCCTTCTCTGGGCAAGCACAGATCCCCAAACCTGTTGTGCCTGTGAATAGGCTGCAGGGGGAAGGTGAAGACCAGCAACAGCTTTCCGGGCTGCCACCTTCCGTGTGGGACAAGGAGCCGGACGTTTGCCTTTTCGGGAACAGGCTCTGCCGAGGATGCGCACCGTGAGATGTTCCTTCTCTGCGCAAGCACAGATCCCAAAACCTGTTGTGCCTGTGAATAGGCTGCAGGGGGAAGGTGAAGACCAGCAACAGCTTTCCGGGCTGCCACCTTCCGTGTGGGACAAGGAGCCGGACGTCTGCCTTTTCGGGAACAGGCTCTGCCGAGGATGCGCACCGTGAGATGTTCCTTCTCTGGGCAAGCACAGATCCCCAAACCTGTTGTGCCTGTGAATAGGCTGCAGGGGGAAGGTGAAGACCAGCAACAGCTTTCCGGGCTGCCACCTTCCGTGTGGGACAAGGAGCCGGACGTTTGCCTTTTCGGGAACAGGCTCTGCCGAGGATGCGCACCGTGAGATGTTCCTTCTCTGGGCAAGCACAGATCCCCAAACCTGTTGTGCCTGTGACTAGGCTGCAGGGGGAAGGTGAAGACCAGCAACAGCTTTCCGGGCTGCCACCTTCCGTGTGGGACAAGGAGCCGGACGTTTGCCTTTTCGGGAACAGGCTCTGCCGAGGATGCGCACCGTGAGATGTTCCTTCTCTGGGCAAGCACAGATTCCCCAAAACTGTTGTGCCTGTGAATAGGCTGCAGGGGGAAGGTGAAGACCAGCAACAGCTTTCCGGGCTGCCACCTTCCGTGTGGGACAAGGAGCCGGACGTTTGCCTTTTCGGGAACAGGCTCTGCCGAGGATGCGCACCGTGAGATGTTCCTTCTCTGGGCAAGCACAGATTCCCCAAACCTGTTGTGCCTGTGAATAGGCTGCAGGGGGAAGGTGAAGACCAGCAACAGCTTTCCGGGCTGCCACCTTCCGTGTGGGACAAGGAGCCGGACGTTTGCCTTTTCGGGAACAGGCTCTGCCGAGGATGCGCACCGTGAGATGTTCCTTCTCTGGGCAAGCACAGATCCCAAAACCTGTTGTGCCTGTGAATAGGCCGCAGGGGGAAGGTGAAGACCAGCAACAGCTTTCCGGGCTGCCACCTTCCGTGTGGGACAAGGAGCCGGACGTTTGCCTTTTCGGGAACAGGCTCTGCCGAGGATGCGCACCGTGAGATGTTCCTTCTCTGGGCAAGCACAGATCCCCAAACCTGTTGTGCCTGTGAATAGGCTGCAGGGGGAAGGTGAAGACCAGCAACAGCTTTCCGGGCTGCCACCTTCCGTGTGGGACAAGGAGCCGGACGTTTGCCTTTTCGGGAACAGGCTCTGCCGAGGATGCGCACCGTGAGATGTTCCTTCTCTGGGCAAGCACAGATCCCCAAACCTGTTGTGCCTGTGAATAGGCTGCAGGGGGAAGGTGAAGACCAGCAACAGCTTTCAGGGCTGCCACCTTCCGTGTGGGACAAGGAGCCGGACGTTTGCCTTTTCGGGAACAGGCTCTGCCGAGGCTGCGCACCGTGAGATGTTCCTTCTCTGGGCAAGCACAGATCCCCAAACCTGTTGTGCCTGTGAATAGGCTGCAGGGGGAAGGTGAAGACCAGCAACAGCTTTCCGGGCTGCCACCTTCCGTGTGGGACAAGGAGCCGGACGTTTGCCTTTTCGGGAACAGGCTCTGCCGAGGATGCGCACCGTGAGAGATTGCGTCTTTGGGAAAGCAGAGATTCCCAGTGCGGTGGTGCCTGTGAATAGGCTGCAGGGGGAAGGTGAAGACCAGCAACAGCTTTCCGGGCTGCCACCTTCCGTGTGGGACAAGGAGCCGGACGTTTGCCTTTTCGGGAACAGGCTCTGCTGAGGATGCGCACCGTGAGATGTTCCTTCTCTGGGCAAGCACAGATCCCCAAACCTGTTGTGCCTGTGAATAGGCTGCAGGGGGAAGGTGAAGACCAGCAACAGCTTTCCGGGCTGCCACCTTCCGTGTGGGACAAGGAGCCGGACGTTTGCCTTTTCGGGAACAGGCTCTGCCGAGGATGCGCACCGTGAGATGTTCCTTCTCTGGGCAAGCACAGATCCCCAAACCTGTTGTGCCTGTGAATAGGCTGCAGGGGGAAGGTGAAGACCAGCAACAGCTTTCAGGGCTGCCACCTTCCGTGTGGGACAAGGAGCCGGACGTTTGCCTTTTTGGGAACAGGCTCTGCCGAGGATGCGCACCGTGAGATGTTCCTTCTCTGGGCAAGCACAGATCCCCAAACCTGTTGTGCCTGTGAATAGGCTGCAGGGGGAAGGTGAAGACCAGCAACAGCTTTCAGGGCTGCCACCTTCCGTGTGGGACAAGGAGCCGGACGTTTGCCTTTTCGGGAACAGGCTCTGCCGAGGATGCGCACCGTGAGATGTTCCTTCTCTGGGCAAGCACAGATCCCCAAACCTGTTGTGCCTGTGAATAGGCTGCAGGGGGAAGGTGAAGACCAGCAACAGCTTTCCGGGCTGCCAACTTCCGTGTGGGGCAAGGAGCCGGACGTTTGCCTTTTCGGGAACAGGCTCTGCCGAGGATGCGCACCGTGAGATGTTCCTTCTCTGGGCAAGCACAGATCCCAAAACCTGTTGTGCCTGTGAATAGGCTGCAGGGGGAAGGTGAAGACCAGCAACAGCTTTCCGGGCTGCCACCTTCCATGTGGGACAAGGAGCCGGACATTTGCCTTTTCGGGAACAGGCTCTGCCGAGGATGCGCACCGTGAGAGATTGCGTCTTTGGGAAAGCAGAGATCCCAAAACCTGTTGTGCCTGTGAATAGGCTGCAGGGGGAAGGTGAAGACCAGCAACAGCTTTCCGGGCTGCCACCTTCCATGTGGGACAAGGAGCCGGACATTTGCCTTTTCGGGAACAGGCTCTGCCGAGGATGCGCACCGTGAGAGATTGCGTCTTTGGGCAAGCAAAGATCCCCAAACCTGTTGTGCCTGTGAATAGGCTGCAGGGGGAAGGTGAAGACCAGCAACAGCTTTCCGGGCTGCCACCTTCCGTGTGGGACAAGGAGCCGGACGTTTGCCTTTTCGGGAACAGGCTCTGCCGAGGATGCGCACCGTGAGATGTTCCTTCTCTGGGCAAGCAGAGATCCCCAAACCTGTTGTGCCTGTGAATAGGCTGCAGGGGGAAGGTGAAGACCAGCAACAGCTTTCCGGGCTGCCACCTTCCGTGTGGGACAAGGAGCCGGACGTTTGCCTTTTCGGGAACAGGCTCTGCCGAGGATGCGCACCGTGAGAGATTGCGTCTTTGGGCAAGCACAGATCCCCAAACCTGTTGTGCCTGTGAATAGGCTGCAGGGGGAAGGTGAAGACCAGCAACAGCTTTCCGGGCTGCCACCTTCCGTGTGGGACAAGGAGCCGGACGTTTGCCTTTTCGGGAACAGGCTCTGCCGAGGATGCGCACCGTGAGATGTTCCTTCTCTGGGCAAGCACAGATCCCCAAACCTGTTGTGCCTGTGACTAGGCTGCAGGGGGAAGGTGAAGACCAGCAACAGCTTTCCGGGCTGCCACCTTCCGTGTGGGACAAGGAGCCGGACGTTTGCCTTTTCGGGAACAGGCTCTGCCGAGGATGCGCACCGTGAGAGATTGCGTCTTTGGGAAAGCACAGATCCCCAAACCTGTTGTGCCTGTGAATAGGCTGCAGGGGGAAGGTGAAGACCAGCAACAGCTTTCCGGGCTGCCACCTTCCGTGTGGGACAAGGAGCCGGACGTTTGCCTTTTTGGGAACAGGCTCTGCCGAGGCTGCGCACCGTGAGATGTTCCTTCTCTGGGCAAGCACAGATCCCCAAACCTGTTGTGCCTGTGAATAGGCTGCAGGGGGAAGGTGAAGACCAGCAACAGCTTTCCGGGCTGCCACCTTCCGTGTGGGCCAAGGAGCCGGACGTTTGCCTTTTCGGGAACAGGCTCTGCCGAGGCTGCGCACCGTGAGATGTTCCTTCTCTGGGCAAGCACAGATCCCCAAACCTGTTGTGCCTGTGACTAGGCTGCAGGGGGAAGGTGAAGACCAGCAACAGCTTTCCGGGCTGCCACCTTCCGTGTGGGACAAGGAGCCGGACGTTTGCCTTTTCGGGAACAGGCTCTGCCGAGGATGCGCACCGTGAGAGATTGCGTCTTTGGGAAAGCACAGATCCCCAAACCTGTTGTGCCTGTGAATAGGCTGCAGGGGGAAGGTGAAGACCAGCAACAGCTTTCCGGGCTGCCACCTTCCGTGTGGGACAAGGAGCCCGAGGTTTGCCTTTTCGGGAACAGGCTCTGCCGAGGATGCGCACTGTGAGATGTTCCTTCTCTGGGCAAGCACAGATCCCCAAACCTGTTGTGCCTGTGAATAGGCTGCAGGGGGAAGGTGAAGACCAGCAACAGCTTTCCGGGCTGCCACCTTCCGTGTGGGACAAGGAGCCGGACGTTTGCCTTTTCGGGAACAGGCTCTGCCGAGGATGCGCACCGTGAGATGTTCCTTCTCTGCGCAAGCACAGATCCCAAAACCTGTTGTGCCTGTGAATAGGCTGCAGGGGGAAGGTGAAGACCAGCAACAGCTTTCAGGGCTGCCACCTTCCGTGTGGGACAAGGAGCCGGACGTCTGCCTTTTCGGGAACAGGCTCTGCCGAGGATGCGCACCGTGAGATGTTCCTTCTCTGGGCAAGCACAGATCCCCAAACCTGTTGTGCCTGTGAATAGGCTGCAGGGGGAAGGTGAAGACCAGCAACAGCTTTCCGGGCTGCCACCTTCCGTGTGGGACAAGGAGCCGGACGTTTGCCTTTTCGGGAACAGGCTCTGCCGAGGATGCGCACCGTGAGATGTTCCTTCTCTGGGCAAGCACAGATCCCCAAACCTGTTGTGCCTGTGACTAGGCTGCAGGGGGAAGGTGAAGACCAGCAACAGCTTTCCGGGCTGCCACCTTCCGTGTGGGACAAGGAGCCGGACGTTTGCCTTTTCGGGAACAGGCTCTGCCGAGGATGCGCACCGTGAGAGATTGCGTCTTTGGGAAAGCACAGATCCCCAAACCTGTTGTGCCTGTGACTAGGCTGCAGGGGGAAGGTGAAGACCAGCAACAGCTTTCCGGGCTGCCACCTTCCGTGTGGGACAAGGAGCCGAACGTTTGCCTTTTCGGGAACAGGCTCTGCCGAGGATGCGCACCGTGAGATGTTCCTTCTCTGGGCAAGCACAGATCCCAAAACCTGTTGTGCCTGTGAATAGGCTGCAGGGGGAAGGTGAAGACCAGCAACAGCTTTCCGGGCTGCCACCTTCCGTGTGGGACAAGGAGCCGGACGTTTGCCTTTTCGGGAACAGGCTCTGCCGAGGCTGCGCACCGTGAGATGTTCCTTCTCTGGGCAAGCACAGATCCCCAAACCTGTTGTGCCTGTGAATAGGCTGCAGGGGGAAGGTGAAGACCAGCAACAGCTTTCCGGGCTGCCACCTTCCGTGTGGGACAAGGAGCCGGACGTTTGCCTTTTCGGGAACAGGCTCTGCCGAGGATGCGCACCGTGAGATGTTCCTTCTCTGGGCAAGCACAGATCCCCAAACCTGTTGTGCCTGTGAATAGGCTGCAGGGGGAAGGTGAAGACCAGCAACAGCTTTCCGGGCTGCCACCTTCCGTGTGGGACAAGGAGCCGGACGTTTGCCTTTTCGGGAACAGGCTCTGCCGAGGATGCGCACCGTGAGAGATTGCGTCTTTGGGAAAGCAGAGATTCCCAGTGCGGTGGTGCCTGTGAATAGGCTGCAGGGGGAAGGTGAAGACCAGCAACAGCTTTCCGGGCTGCCACCTTCCGTGTGGGACAAGGAGCCGGACGTTTGCCTTTTCGGGAACAGGCTCTGCTGAGGATGCGCACCGTGAGATGTTCCTTCTCTGGGCAAGCACAGATCCCCAAACCTGTTGTGCCTGTGAATAGGCTGCAGGGGGAAGGTGAAGACCAGCAACAGCTTTCCGGGCTGCCACCTTCCGTGTGGGACAAGGAGCCGGACGTTTGCCTTTTCGGGAACAGGCTCTGCCGAGGATGCGCACCGTGAGATGTTCCTTCTCTGGGCAAGCACAGATCCCAAAACCTGTTGTGCCTGTGAATAGGCTGCAGGGGGAAGGTGAAGACCAGCAACAGCTTTCCGGGCTGCCACCTTCCGTGTGGGACAAGGAGCCGGACGTTTGCCTTTTCGGGAACAGGCTCTGCCGAGGATGCGCACCGTGAGATGTTCCTTCTCTGGGCAAGCACAGATCCCCAAACCTGTTGTGCCTGTGAATAGGCTGCAGGGGGAAGGTGAAGACCAGCAACAGCTTTCCGGGCTGCCACCTTCCGTGTGGGACAAGGAGCCGGACGTTTGCCTTTTCGGGAACAGGCTCTGCCGAGGATGCGCACCGTGAGATGTTCCTTCTCTGGGCAAGCACAGATCCCCAAACCTGTTGTGCCTGTGAATAGGCTGCAGGGGGAAGGTGAAGACCAGCAACAGCTTTCAGGGCTGCCAACTTCCGTGTGGGGCAAGGAGCCGGACGTTTGCCTTTTCGGGAACAGGCTCTGCCGAGGATGCGCACCGTGAGATGTTCCTTCTCTGGGCAAGCACAGATCCCAAAACCTGTTGTGCCTGTGAATAGGCTGCAGGGGGAAGGTGAAGACCAGCAACAGCTTTCCGGGCTGCCACCTTCCGTGTGGGACAAGGAGCCGGACGTTTGCCTTTTCGGGAACAGGCTCTGCCGAGGATGCGCACCGTGAGATGTTCCTTCTCTGGGCAAGCACAGATCCCCAAACCTGTTGTGCCTGTGAATAGGCTGCAGGGGGAAGGTGAAGACCAGCAACAGCTTTCCGGGCTGCCACCTTCCGTGTGGGACAAGGAGCCGGACGTTTGCCTTTTTGGGAACAGGCTCTGCCGAGGATGCGCACCGTGAGATGTTCCTTCTCTGGGCAAGCACAGATCCCCAAACCTGTTGTGCCTGTGAATAGGCTGCAGGGGGAAGGTGAAGACCAGCAACAGCTTTCAGGTCTGCCACCTTCCGTGTGGGACAAGGAGCCGGACGTTTGCCTTTTCGGGAACAGGCTCTGCCGAGGATGCGCACCGTGAGATGTTCCTTCTCTGGGCAAGCACAGATCCCCAAACCTGTTGTGCCTGTGAATAGGCTGCAGGGGGAAGGTGAAGACCAGCAAGAGCTTTCCGGGCTGCCACCTTCCGTGTGGGACAAGGAGCCGGACGTCTGCCTTTTCGGGAACAGGCTCTGCCGAGGATGCGCACCGTGAGAGATTGCATCTTTGGGAAAGCAGAGATTCCCAGTGCGGTGGTGCCTGTGAATAGGCTGCAGGGGGAAGGTGAAGACCAGCAACAGCTTTCAGGGCTGCCACCTTCCGTGTGGGACAAGGAGCCGGACGTTTGCCTTTTCGGGAACAGGCTCTGCCGAGGATGCGCACAGTGAGAGATTGCGTCTTTGGGAAAGCAGAGATCCCAAAACCTGTTGTGCCTGTGAATAGGCTGCAGGGGGAAGGTGAAGACCAGCAACAGCTTTCCGGGCTGCCACCTTCCGTGTGGGACAAGGAGCCGGACATTTGCCTTTTCGGGAACAGGCTCTGCCGAGGATGCGCACCGTGAGAGATTGCGTCTTTGGGCAAGCAAAGATCCCCAAACCTGTTGTGCCTGTGAATAGGCTGCAGGGGGAAGGTGAAGACCAGCAACAGCTTTCCGGGCTGCCACCTTCCGTGTGGGACAAGGAGCCGGACGTTTGCCTTTTCGGGAACAGGCTCTGCCGAGGATGCGCACCGTGAGATGTTCCTTCTCTGGGCAAGCACAGATCCCCAAACCTGTTGTGCCTGTGACTAGGCTGCAGGGGGAAGGTGAAGACCAGCAACAGCTTTCCGGGCTGCCACCTTCCGTGTGGGACAAGGAGCCGGACGTTTGCCTTTTCGGGAACAGGCTCTGCCGAGGATGCGCACCGTGAGAGATTGCGTCTTTGGGCAAGCACAGATCCCCAAACCTGTTGTGCCTGTGAATAGGCTGCAGGGGGAAGGTGAAGACCAGCAACAGCTTTCCGGGCTGCCACCTTCCGTGTGGGACAAGGAGCCGGACGTTTGCCTTTTCGGGAACAGGCTCTGCCGAGGATGCGCACCGTGAGATGTTCCTTCTCTGGGCAAGCACAGATCCCAAAACCTGTTGTGCCTGTGAATAGGCTGCAGGGGGAAGGTGAAGACCAGCAACAGCTTTCCGGGCTGCCACCTTCCGTGTGGGACAAGGAGCCGGACGTTTGCCTTTTCGGGAACAGGCTCTGCCGAGGATGCGCACCGTGAGAGATTGCGTCTTTGGGCAAGCACAGATCCCCAAACCTGTTGTGCCTGTGAATAGGCTGCAGGGGGAAGGTGAAGACCAGCAACAGCTTTCCGGGCTGCCACCTTCCGTGTGGGACAAGGAGCCGGACGTTTGCCTTTTTGGGAACAGGCTCTGCCGAAGATGCACACCGTGAGATGTTCCTTCTCTGGGCAAGCACAGATCCCCAAACCTGTTGTGCCTGTGACTAGGCTGCAGGGGGAAGGTGAAGACCAGCAACAGCTTTCCGGGCTGCCACCATCCGTGTGGGACAAGGAGCCGGACGTTTGCCTTTTCGGGAACAGGCTCTGCCGAGGCTGCGCACCGTGAGATGTTCCTTCTCTGGGCAAGCACAGATCCCCAAACCTGTTGTGCCTGTGACTAGGCTGCAGGGGGAAGGTGAAGACCAGCAACAGCTTTCCGGGCTGCCACCTTCCGTGTGGGACAAGGAGCCGGACGTTTGCCTTTTCGGGAACAGGCTCTGCCGAGGATGCGCACCGTGAGAGATTGCGTCTTTGGGAAAGCACAGATCCCCAAACCTGTTGTGCCTGTGACTAGGCTGCAGGGGGAAGGTGAAGACCAGCAACAGCTTTCCGGGCTGCCACCTTCCGTGTGGGACAAGGAGCCGGACGTTTGCCTTTTCGGGAACAGGCTCTGCCGAGGATGCGCACCGTGAGATGTTCCTTCTCTGGGCAAGCACAGATCCCCAAACCTGTTGTGCCTGTGAATAGGCTGCAGGGGGAAGGTGAAGACCAGCAACAGCTTTCCGGGCTGCCACCTTCCGTGTGGGACAAGGAGCCGGACGTTTGCCTTTTCGGGAACAGGCTCTGCCGAGGATGCGCACCGTGAGATGTTCCTTCTCTGCGCAAGCACAGATCCCCAAACCTGTTGTGCCTGTGAATAGGCTGCAGGGGGAAGGTGAAGACCAGCAAGAGCTTTCAGGGCTGCCACCTTCCGTGTGGGACAAGGAGCCGGACGTTTGCCTTTTCGGGAACAGGCTCTGCCGAGGCTGCGCACCGTGAGATGTTCCTTCTCTGGGCAAGCACAGATCCCCAAACCTGTTGTGCCTGTGAATAGGCTGCAGGGGGAAGGTGAAGACCAGCAACAGCTTTCCGGGCTGCCACCTTCCGTGTGGGACAAGGAGCCGGACATTTGCCTTTTCGGGAACAGGCTCTGCCGAGGATGCGCACCGTGAGAGATTGCGTCTTTGGGAAAGCAGAGATTCCCAGTGCGCTGGTGCCTGTGAATAGGCTGCAGGGGGAAGGTGAAGACCAGCAACAGCTTTCCGGGCTGCCACCTTCCGTGTGGGACAAGGAGCCGGACGTTTGCCTTTTCGGGAACAGGCTCTGCCGAGGATGCGCACCGTGAGAGATTGCGTCTTTGGGAAAGCACAGATCCCCAAACCTGTTGTGCCTGTGAATAGGCTGCAGGGGGAAGGTGAAGACCAGCAACAGCTTTCCGGGCTGCCACCTTCCGTGTGGGACAAGGAGCCGGACGTTTGCCTTTTCGGGAACAGGCTCTGCCGAGGATGCGCACCGTGAGATGTTCCTTCTCTGGGCAAGCACAGATCCCCAAACCTGTTGTGCCTGTGAATAGGCTGCAGGGGGAAGGTGAAGACCAGCAACAGCTTTCCGGGCTGCCACCTTCCGTGTGGGACAAGGAGCCGGACGTTTGCCTTTTCGGGAACAGGCTCTGCCGAGGATGCGCACCGTGAGATGTTCCTTCTCTGGGCAAGCACAGATCCCCAAACCTGTTGTGCCTGTGACTAGGCTGCAGGGGGAAGGTGAAGACCAGCAACAGCTTTCCGGGCTGCCACCTTCCGTGTGGGACAAGGAGCCGGACGTTTGCCTTTTCGGGAACAGGCTCTGCCGAGGCTGCGCACCGTGAGATGTTCCTTCTCTGGGCAAGCACAGATCCCCAAACCTGTTGTGCCTGTGAATAGGCTGCAGGGGGAAGGTGAAGACCAGCAACAGCTTTCCGGGCTGCCACCTTCCGTGTGGGACAAGGAGCCGGACGTTTGCCTTTTCGGGAACAGGCTCTGCCGAGGATGCGCACCGTGAGAGATTGCGTCTTTGGGAAAGCAGAGATTCCCAGTGCGGTGGTGCCTGTGAATAGGCTGCAGGGGGAAGGTGAAGACCAGCAACAGCTTTCCGGGCTGCCACCTTCCGTGTGGGACAAGGAGCCGGACGTTTGCCTTTTCGGGAACAGGCTCTGCTGAGGATGCGCACCGTGAGATGTTCCTTCTCTGGGCAAGCACAGATCCCCAAACCTGTTGTGCCTGTGAATAGGCTGCAGGGGGAAGGTGAAGACCAGCAACAGCTTTCCGGGCTGCCACCTTCCGTGTGGGACAAGGAGCCGGACGTTTGCCTTTTCGGGAACAGGCTCTGCCGAGGATGCGCACCGTGAGATGTTCCTTCTCTGGGCAAGCACAGATCCCCAAACCTGTTGTGCCTGTGAATAGGCTGCAGGGGGAAGGTGAAGACCAGCAACAGCTTTCCGGGCTGCCACCTTCCGTGTGGGACAAGGAGCCGGACGTTTGCCTTTTTGGGAACAGGCTCTGCCGAGGATGCGCACCGTGAGATGTTCCTTCTCTGGGCAAGCAGAGATCCCCAAACCTGTTGTGCCTGTGAATAGGCTGCAGGGGGAAGGTGAAGACCAGCAACAGCTTTCCGGGCTGCCACCTTCCGTGTGGGACAAGGAGCCGGACGTTTGCCTTTTCGGGAACAGGCTCTGCCGAGGATGCGCACCGTGAGATGTTCCTTCTCTGGGCAAGCACAGATCCCCAAACCTGTTGTGCCTGTGAATAGGCTGCAGGGGGAAGGTGAAGACCAGCAACAGCTTTCCGGGCTGCCACCTTCCGTGTGGGACAAGGAGCCGGACGTTTGCCTTTTCGGGAACAGGCTCTGCCGAGGATGCGCACCGTGAGAGATTGCGTCTTTGGGAAAGCAGAGATTCCCACTGCGGTGGTGCCTGTGAATAGGCTGCAGGGGGAAGGTGAAGACCAGCAACAGCTTTCAGGGCTGCCACCTTCCGTGTGGGACAAGGAGCCGGACGTTTGCCTTTTCGGGAACAGGCTCTGCCGAGGATGCGCACCGTGAGATGTTCCTTCTCTGGGCAAGCAGAGATCCCCAAACCTGTTGTGCCTGTGAATAGGCTGCAGGGGGAAGGTGAAGACCAGCAACAGCTTTCCGGGCTGCCACCTTCCGTGTGGGACAAGGAGCCGGACGTTTGCCTTTTCGGGAACAGGCTCTGCCGAGGATGCGCACCGTGAGATGTTCCTTCTCTGGGCAAGCACAGATCCCCAAACCTGTTGTGCCTGTGAATAGGCTGCAGGGGGAAGGTGAAGACCAGCAACAGCTTTCCGGGCTGCCACCTTCCGTGTGGGACAAGGAGCCGGACGTTTGCCTTTTCGGGAACAGGCTCTGCCGAGGATGCGCACCGTGAGATGTTCCTTCTCTGGGCAAGCACAGATCCCCAAACCTGTTGTGCCTGTGAATAGGCTGCAGGGGGAAGGTGAAGACCAGCAACAGCTTTCCGGGCTGCCACCTTCCGTGTGGGACAAGGAGCCGGACGTTTGCCTTTTTGGGAACAGGCTCTGCCGAGGATGCGCACCGTGAGATGTTCCTTCTCTGGGCAAGCACAGATCCCAAAACCTGTTGTGCCTGTGAATAGGCTGCAGGGGGAAGGTGAAGACCAGCAACAGCTTTCCGGGCTGCCACCTTCCGTGTGGGACAAGGAGCCGGACGTTTGCCTTTTCGGGAACAGGCTCTGCCGAGGATGCGCACCGTGAGATGTTCCTTCTCTGGGCAAGCACAGATCCCAAAACCTGTTGTGCCTGTGAATAGGCCGCAGGGGGAAGGTGAAGACCAGCAACAGCTTTCAGGGCTGCCACCTTCCGTGTGGGACAAGGAGCCGGACGTTTGCCTTTTCGGGAACAGGCTCTGCCGAGGATGCGCACCGTGAGATGTTCCTTCTCTGGGCAAGCAGAGATCCCCAAACCTGTTGTGCCTGTGAATAGGCTGCAGGGGGAAGGTGAAGACCAGCAACAGCTTTCCGGGCTGCCACCTTCCGTGTGGGACAAGGAGCCGGACGTTTGCCTTTTCGGGAACAGGCTCTGCCGAGGATGCGCACCGTGAGATGTTCCTTCTCTGGGCAAGCACAGATCCCCAAACCTGTTGTGCCTGTGAATAGGCTGCAGGGGGAAGGTGAAGACCAGCAACAGCTTTCCGGGCTGCCACCTTCCGTGTGGGACAAGGAGCCGGACGTTTGCCTTTTCGGGAACAGGCTCTGCCGAGGATGCGCACCGTGAGATGTTCCTTCTCTGGGCAAGCACAGATCCCCAAACCTGTTGTGCCTGTGAATAGGCTGCAGGGGGAAGGTGAAGACCAGCAACAGCTTTCCGGGCTGCCACCTTCCGTGTGGGACAAGGAGCCGGACGTTTGCCTTTTTGGGAACAGGCTCTGCCGAGGATGCGCACCGTGAGATGTTCCTTCTCTGGGCAAGCACAGATCCCAAAACCTGTTGTGCCTGTGAATAGGCTGCAGGGGGAAGGTGAAGACCAGCAACAGCTTTCCGGGCTGCCACCTTCCGTGTGGGACAAGGAGCCGGACGTTTGCCTTTTCGGGAACAGGCTCTGCCGAGGATGCGCACCGTGAGATGTTCCTTCTCTGGGCAAGCACAGATCCCAAAACCTGTTGTGCCTGTGAATAGGCCGCAGGGGGAAGGTGAAGACCAGCAACAGCTTTCAGGGCTGCCACCTTCCGTGTGGGACAAGGAGCCGGACGTTTGCCTTTTCGGGAACAGGCTCTGCCGAGGATGCGCACCGTGAGATGTTCCTTCTCTGGGCAAGCACAGATCCCCAAACCTGTTGTGCCTGTGAATAGGCTGCAGGGGGAAGGTGAAGACCAGCAACAGCTTTCCGGGCTGCCACCTTCCGTGTGGGACAAGGAGCCGGACGTTTGCCTTTTCGGGAACAGGCTCTGCCGAGGATGCGCACCGTGAGATGTTCCTTCTCTGGGCAAGCACAGATCCCCAAACCTGTTGTGCCTGTGAATAGGCTGCAGGGGGAAGGTGAAGACCAGCAACAGCTTTCCGGGCTGCCACCTTCCGTGTGGGACAAGGAGCCGGACGTTTGCCTTTTCGGGAACAGGCTCTGCCGAGGATGCGCACCGTGAGATGTTCCTTCTCTGGGCAAGCACAGATCCCCAAACCTGTTGTGCCTGTGAATAGGCTGCAGGGGGAAGGTGAAGACCAGCAACAGCTTTCCGGGCTGCCACCTTCCGTGTGGGACAAGGAGCCGGACGTTTGCCTTTTCGGGAACAGGCTCTGCCGAGGATGCGCACCGTGAGAGATTGCGTCTTTGGGAAAGCAGAGATTCCCACTGCGGTGGTGCCTGTGAATAGGCTGCAGGGGGAAGGTGAAGACCAGCAACAGCTTTCAGGGCTGCCACCTTCCGTGTGGGACAAGGAGCCGGACGTTTGCCTTTTCGGGAACAGGCTCTGCCGAGGATGCGCACCGTGAGATGTTCCTTCTCTGGGCAAGCAGAGATCCCCAAACCTGTTGTGCCTGTGAATAGGCTGCAGGGGGAAGGTGAAGACCAGCAACAGCTTTCCGGGCTGCCACCTTCCGTGTGGGACAAGGAGCCGGACGTTTGCCTTTTCGGGAACAGGCTCTGCCGAGGATGCGCACCGTGAGATGTTCCTTCTCTGGGCAAGCACAGATCCCCAAACCTGTTGTGCCTGTGAATAGGCTGCAGGGGGAAGGTGAAGACCAGCAACAGCTTTCCGGGCTGCCACCTTCCGTGTGGGACAAGGAGCCGGACGTTTGCCTTTTCGGGAACAGGCTCTGCCGAGGATGCGCACCGTGAGATGTTCCTTCTCTGGGCAAGCACAGATCCCCAAACCTGTTGTGCCTGTGAATAGGCTGCAGGGGGAAGGTGAAGACCAGCAACAGCTTTCCGGGCTGCCACCTTCCGTGTGGGACAAGGAGCCGGACGTTTGCCTTTTTGGGAACAGGCTCTGCCGAGGATGCGCACCGTGAGATGTTCCTTCTCTGGGCAAGCACAGATCCCAAAACCTGTTGTGCCTGTGAATAGGCTGCAGGGGGAAGGTGAAGACCAGCAACAGCTTTCCGGGCTGCCACCTTCCGTGTGGGACAAGGAGCCGGACGTTTGCCTTTTCGGGAACAGGCTCTGCCGAGGATGCGCACCGTGAGATGTTCCTTCTCTGGGCAAGCACAGATCCCAAAACCTGTTGTGCCTGTGAATAGGCCGCAGGGGGAAGGTGAAGACCAGCAACAGCTTTCAGGGCTGCCACCTTCCGTGTGGGACAAGGAGCCGGACGTTTGCCTTTTCGGGAACAGGCTCTGCCGAGGATGCGCACCGTGAGATGTTCCTTCTCTGGGCAAGCACAGATCCCCAAACCTGTTGTGCCTGTGAATAGGCTGCAGGGGGAAGGTGAAGACCAGCAACAGCTTTCCGGGCTGCCACCTTCCGTGTGGGACAAGGAGCCGGACGTTTGCCTTTTCGGGAACAGGCTCTGCCGAGGATGCGCACCGTGAGATGTTCCTTCTCTGGGCAAGCACAGATCCCAAAACCTGTTGTGCCTGTGAATAGGCTGCAGGGGGAAGGTGAAGACCAGCAACAGCTTTCCGGGCTGCCACCTTCCGTGTGGGACAAGGAGCCGGACGTTTGCCTTTTCGGGAACAGGCTCTGCCGAGGATGCGCACCGTGAGAGATTGCGTCTTTGGGCAAGCACAGATCCCCAAACCTGTTGTGCCTGTGAATAGGCTGCAGGGGGAAGGTGAAGACCAGCAACAGCTTTCAGGGCTGCCACCTTCCGTGTGGGACAAGGAGCCGGACGTTTGCCTTTTCGGGAACAGGCTCTGCCGAGGATGCGCACCGTGAGATGTTCCTTCTCTGGGCAAGCACAGATCCCCAAACCTGTTGTGCCTGTGAATAGGCTGCAGGGGGAAGGTGAAGACCAGCAACAGCTTTCCGGGCTGCCACCTTCCGTGTGGGACAAGGAGCCGGACGTTTGCCTTTTCGGGAACAGGCTCTGCCGAGGATGCGCACCGTGAGATGTTCCTTCTCTGGGCAAGCAGAGATCCCAAAACCTGTTGTGCCTGTGAATAGGCTGCAGGGGGAAGGTGAAGACCAGCAACAGCTTTCCGGGCTGCCACCTTCCGTGTGGGACAAGGAGCCGGACGTTTGCCTTTTCGGGAACAGGCTCTGCCGAGGATGCGCACCGTGAGAGATTGCGTCTTTGGGCAAGCACAGATCCCCAAACCTGTTGTGCCTGTGAATAGGCTGCAGGGGGAAGGTGAAGACCAGCAACAGCTTTCCGGGCTGCCACCATCCGTGTGGGACAAGGAGCCGGACGTTTGCCTTTTCGGGAACAGGCTCTGCCGAGGCTGCGCACCGTGAGATGTTCCTTCTCTGGGCAAGCACAGATCCCCAAACCTGTTGTGCCTGTGACTAGGCTGCAGGGGGAAGGTGAAGACCAGCAACAGCTTTCCGGGCTGCCACCTTCCGTGTGGGACAAGGAGCCGGACGTTTGCCTTTTCGGGAACAGGCTCTGCCGAGGATGCGCACCGTGAGATGTTCCTTCTCTGGGCAAGCACAGATCCCAAAACCTGTTGTGCCTGTGAATAGGCTGCAGGGGGAAGGTGAAGACCAGCAAGAGCTTTCAGGGCTGCCACCTTCCGTGTGGGACAAGGAGCCCGAGGTTTGCCTTTTCGGGAACAGGCTCTGCCGAGGATGCGCACCGTGAGATGTTCCTTCTCTGGGCAAGCACAGATCCCAAAACCTGTTGTGCCTGTGACTAGGCTGCAGGGGGAAGGTGAAGACCAGCAACAGCTTTCCGGGCTGCCACCTTCCGTGTGGGACAAGGAGCCGGACGTTTGCCTTTTCGGGAACAGGCTCTGCCGAGGATGCGCACCGTGAGATGTTCCTTCTCTGCGCAAGCACAGATCCCAAAACCTGTTGTGCCTGTGAATAGGCTGCAGGGGGAAGGTGAAGACCAGCAACAGCTTTCAGGGCTGCCACCTTCCGTGTGGGACAAGGAGCCGGACGTCTGCCTTTTCGGGAACAGGCTCTGCCGAGGATGCGCACCGTGAGATGTTCCTTCTCTGGGCAAGCACAGATCCCCAAACCTGTTGTGCCTGTGAATAGGCTGCAGGGGGAAGGTGAAGACCAGCAACAGCTTTCCGGGCTGCCACCTTCCGTGTGGGACAAGGAGCCGGACGTTTGCCTTTTCGGGAACAGGCTCTGCCGAGGATGCGCACCGTGAGAGATTGCGTCTTTGGGCAAGCACAGATCCCCAAACCTGTTGTGCCTGTGAATAGGCTGCAGGGGGAAGGTGAAGACCAGCAACAGCTTTCCGGGCTGCCACCTTCCGTGTGGGACAAGGAGCCGGACGTTTGCCTTTTCGGGAACAGGCTCTGCCGAGGATGCGCACCGTGAGATGTTCCTTCTCTGGGCAAGCACAGATCCCCAAACCTGTTGTGCCTGTGAATAGGCTGCAGGGGGAAGGTGAAGACCAGCAACAGCTTTCCGGGCTGCCACCTTCCGTGTGGGACAAGGAGCCGGACGTTTGCCTTTTTGGGAACAGGCTCTGCCGAGGATGCGCACCGTGAGATGTTCCTTCTCTGGGCAAGCACAGATCCCCAAACCTGTTGTGCCTGTGACTAGGCTGCAGGGGGAAGGTGAAGACCAGCAACAGCTTTCAGGGCTGCCACCTTCCGTGTGGGACAAGGAGCCGGACGTTTGCCTTTTCGGGAACAGGCTCTGCCGAGGATGCGCACCGTGAGATGTTCCTTCTCTGGGCAAGCAGAGATCCCCAAACCTGTTGTGCCTGTGAATAGGCTGCAGGGGGAAGGTGAAGACCAGCAACAGCTTTCCGGGCTGCCACCTTCCGTGTGGGACAAGGAGCCGGACGTTTGCCTTTTCGGGAACAGGCTCTGCCGAGGATGCGCACCGTGAGAGATTGCGTCTTTGGGAAAGCAGAGATTCCCAGTGCGGTGGTGCCTGTGAATAGGCTGCAGGGGGAAGGTGAAGACCAGCAACAGCTTTCCGGGCTGCCACCTTCCGTGTGGGACAAGGAGCCGGACGTCTGCCTTTTCGGGAACAGGCTCTGCCGAGGATGCGCACCGTGAGAGATTGCGTCTTTGGGCAAGCACAGATCCCCAAACCTGTTGTGCCTGTGAATAGGCTGCAGGGGGAAGGTGAAGACCAGCAACAGCTTTCCGGGCTGCCACCTTCCGTGTGGGACAAGGAGCCGGACGTTTGCCTTTTTGGGAACAGGCTCTGCCGAGGATGCACACCGTGAGATGTTCCTTCTCTGGGCAAGCACAGATCCCAAAACCTGTTGTGCCTGTGAATAGGCTGCAGGGGGAAGGTGAAGACCAGCAACAGCTTTCCGGGCTGCCACCATCCGTGTGGGACAAGGAGCCGGACGTTTGCCTTTTCGGGAACAGGCTCTGCCGAGGCTGCGCACCGTGAGATGTTCCTTCTCTGGGCAAGCACAGATCCCCAAACCTGTTGTGCCTGTGACTAGGCTGCAGGGGGAAGGTGAAGACCAGCAACAGCTTTCCGGGCTGCCACCTTCCGTGTGGGACAAGGAGCCGGACGTTTGCCTTTTCGGGAACAGGCTCTGCCGAGGATGCGCACCGTGAGAGATTGCGTCTTTGGGCAAGCACAGATCCCCAAACCTGTTGTGCCTGTGAATAGGCTGCAGGGGGAAGGTGAAGACCAGCAACAGCTTTCCGGGCTGCCACCATCCGTGTGGGACAAGGAGCCGGACGTTTGCCTTTTCGGGAACAGGCTCTGCCGAGGCTGCGCACCGTGAGATGTTCCTTCTCTGGGCAAGCACAGATCCCCAAACCTGTTGTGCCTGTGACTAGGCTGCAGGGGGAAGGTGAAGACCAGCAACAGCTTTCCGGGCTGCCACCTTCCGTGTGGGACAAGGAGCCGGACGTTTGCCTTTTCGGGAACAGGCTCTGCCGAGGATGCGCACCGTGAGATGTTCCTTCTCTGGGCAAGCACAGATCCCCAAACCTGTTGTGCCTGTGAATAGGCTGCAGGGGGAAGGTGAAGACCAGCAACAGCTTTCCGGGCTGCCACCTTCCGTGTGGGACAAGGAGCCGGACGTTTGCCTTTTCGGGAACAGGCTCTGCCGAGGATGCGCACCGTGAGATGTTCCTTCTCTGCGCAAGCACAGATCCCAAAACCTGTTGTGCCTGTGAATAGGCTGCAGGGGGAAGGTGAAGACCAGCAACAGCTTTCAGGGCTGCCACCTTCCGTGTGGGACAAGGAGCCGGACGTTTGCCTTTTCGGGAACAGGCTCTGCCGAGGATGCGCACCGTGAGAGATTGCGTCTTTGGGAAAGCACAGATCCCCAAACCTGTTGTGCCTGTGAATAGGCTGCAGGGGGAAGGTGAAGACCAGCAACAGCTTTCCGGGCTGCCACCTTCCGTGTGGGACAAGGAGCCGGACGTTTGCCTTTTCGGGAACAGGCTCTGCCGAGGATGCGCACCGTGAGATGTTCCTTCTCTGGGCAAGCACAGATCCCCAAACCTGTTGTGCCTGTGAATAGGCTGCAGGGGGAAGGTGAAGACCAGCAACAGCTTTCCGGGCTGCCACCTTCCGTGTGGGACAAGGAGCCGGACGTTTGCCTTTTTGGGAACAGGCTCTGCCGAGGATGCGCACCGTGAGATGTTCCTTCTCTGGGCAAGCACAGATCCCCAAACCTGTTGTGCCTGTGAATAGGCTGCAGGGGGAAGGTGAAGACCAGCAACAGCTTTCCGGGCTGCCACCTTCCGTGTGGGACAAGGAGCCGGACGTTTGCCTTTTCGGGAACAGGCTCTGCCGAGGCTGCGCACCGTGAGATGTTCCTTCTCTGGGCAAGCACAGATCCCCAAACCTGTTGTGCCTGTGAATAGGCTGCAGGGGGAAGGTGAAGACCAGCAACAGCTTTCCGGGCTGCCACCTTCCGTGTGGGACAAGGAGCCGGACGTTTGCCTTTTCGGGAACAGGCTCTGCCGAGGATGCGCACCGTGAGATGTTCCTTCTCTGGGCAAGCACAGATCCCCAAACCTGTTGTGCCTGTGAATAGGCTGCAGGGGGAAGGTGAAGACCAGCAACAGCTTTCCGGGCTGCCACCATCCGTGTGGGACAAGGAGCCGGACATTTGCCTTTTCGGGAACAGGCTCTGCCGAGGCTGCGCACCGTGAGATGTTCCTTCTCTGGGCAAGCACAGATCCCCAAACCTGTTGTGCCTGTGACTAGGCTGCAGGGGGAAGGTGAAGACCAGCAACAGCTTTCCGGGCTGCCACCTTCCGTGTGGGACAAGGAGCCGGACGTTTGCCTTTTCGGGAACAGGCTCTGCCGAGGATGCGCACCGTGAGATGTTCCTTCTCTGGGCAAGCACAGATCCCCAAACCTGTTGTGCCTGTGAATAGGCTGCAGGGGGAAGGTGAAGACCAGCAACAGCTTTCCGGGCTGCCACCTTCCGTGTGGGACAAGGAGCCGGACGTTTGCCTTTTCGGGAACAGGCTCTGCCGAGGATGCGCACCGTGAGAGATTGCGTCTTTGGGAAAGCAGAGATCCCCAAACCTGTTGTGCCTGTGACTAGGCTGCAGGGGGAAGGTGAAGACCAGCAACAGCTTTCAGGGCTGCCAACTTCCGTGTGGGGCAAGGAGCCGGACGTTTGCCTTTTCGGGAACAGGCTCTGCCGAGGATGCGCACCGTGAGATGTTCCTTCTCTGCGCAAGCACAGATCCCAAAACCTGTTGTGCCTGTGAATAGGCTGCAGGGGGAAGGTGAAGACCAGCAACAGCTTTCCGGGCTGCCACCTTCCGTGTGGGACAAGGAGCCGGACGTTTGCCTTTTCGGGAACAGGCTCTGCCGAGGATGCGCACCGTGAGATGTTCCTTCTCTGCGCAAGCACAGATCCCCAAACCTGTTGTGCCTGTGAATAGGCTGCAGGGGGAAGGTGAAGACCAGCAACAGCTTTCCGGGCTGCCACCTTCCGTGTGGGACAAGGAGCCGGACGTTTGCCTTTTCGGGAACAGGCTCTGCCGAGGATGCGCACCGTGAGAGATTGCGTCTTTGGGAAAGCAGAGATTCCCAGTGCGGTGGTGCCTGTGAATAGGCTGCAGGGGGAAGGTGAAGACCAGCAACAGCTTTCAGGGCTGCCACCTTCCGTGTGGGACAAGGAGCCGGACGTTTGCCTTTTCGGGAACAGGCTCTGCCGAGGATGCGCACCGTGAGATGTTCCTTCTCTGGGCAAGCAGAGATCCCCAAACCTGTTGTGCCTGTGAATAGGCTGCAGGGGGAAGGTGAAGACCAGCAACAGCTTTCCGGGCTGCCACCTTCCGTGTGGGACAAGGAGCCGGACGTTTGCCTTTTCGGGAACAGGCTCTGCCGAGGATGCGCACCGTGAGAGATTGCGTCTTTGGGCAAGCACAGATCCCCAAACCTGTTGTGCCTGTGAATAGGCTGCAGGGGGAAGGTGAAGACCAGCAACAGCTTTCCGGGCTGCCACCTTCCGTGTGGGACAAGGAGCCGGACGTTTGCCTTTTCGGGAACAGGCTCTGCCGAGGATGCGCACCGTGAGATGTTCCTTCTCTGGGCAAGCACAGATCCCCAAACCTGTTGTGCCTGTGAATAGGCCGCAGGGGGAAGGTGAAGACCAGCAACAGCTTTCAGGGCTGCCACCTTCCGTGTGGGACAAGGAGCCGGACGTTTGCCTTTTCAGGAACAGGCTCTGCCGAGGATGCGCACCGTGAGATGTTCCTTCTCTGCGCAAGCACAGATCCCAAAACCTGTTGTGCCTGTGAATAGGCTGCAGGGGGAAGGTGAAGACCAGCAACAGCTTTCAGGGCTGCCACCTTCCGTGTGGGACAAGGAGCCGGACGTTTGCCTTTTTGGGAACAGGCTCTGCCGAGGATGCGCACCGTGAGATGTTCCTTCTCTGGGCAAGCACAGATCCCCAAACCTGTTGTGCCTGTGACTAGGCTGCAGGGGGAAGGTGAAGACCAGCAACAGCTTTCCGGGCTGCCACCTTCCGTGTGGGACAAGGAGCCGGACGTTTGCCTTTTCGGGAACAGGCTCTGCCGAGGATGCGCACCGTGAGATGTTCCTTCTCTGGGCAAGCACAGATCCCCAAACCTGTTGTGCCTGTGAATAGGCTGCAGGGGGAAGGTGAAGACCAGCAACAGCTTTCCGGGCTGCCACCTTCCGTGTGGGACAAGGAGCCGGACGTTTGCCTTTTCGGGAACAGGCTCTGCCGAGGATGCGCACCGTGAGATGTTCCTTCTCTGCGCAAGCAGAGATCCCAAAACCTGTTGTGCCTGTGAATAGGCCGCAGGGGGAAGGTGAAGACCAGCAACAGCTTTCAGGGCTGCCACCTTCCGTGTGGGACAAGGAGCCGGACGTTTGCCTTTTCGGGAACAGGCTCTGCCGAGGATGCGCACCGTGAGATGTTCCTTCTCTGGGCAAGCACAGATCCCCAAACCTGTTGTGCCTGTGAATAGGCTGCAGGGGGAAGGTGAAGACCAGCAACAGCTTTCCGGGCTGCCACCTTCCGTGTGGGACAAGGAGCCGGACGTTTGCCTTTTCGGGAACAGGCTCTGCCGAGGATGCGCACCGTGAGAGATTGCGTCTTTGGGAAAGCAGAGATTCCCAGTGCGGTGGTGCCAGTGAATAGGCTGCAGGGGGAAGGTGAAGACCAGCAACAGCTTTCCGGGCTGCCACCTTCCGTGTGGGACAAGGAGCCGGACGTTTGCCTTTTCGGGAACAGGCTCTGCCGAGGATGCGCACCGTGAGATGTTCCATCTCTGCGCAAGCAGAGATCCCCAAACCTGTTGTGCCTGTGAATAGGCCGCAGGGGGAAGGTGAAGACCAGCAACAGCTTTCAGGGCTGCCACCTTCCGTGTGGGACAAGGAGCCGGACGTTTGCCTTTTCAGGAACAGGCTCTGCCGAGGATGCGCACCGTGAGATGTTCCTTCTCTGCGCAAGCACAGATCCCAAAACCTGTTGTGCCTGTGAATAGGCTGCAGGGGGAAGGTGAAGACCAGCAACAGCTTTCAGGGCTGCCACCTTCCGTGTGGGACAAGGAGCCGGACGTTTGCCTTTTTGGGAACAGGCTCTGCCGAGGATGCGCACCGTGAGATGTTCCTTCTCTGGGCAAGCACAGATCCCCAAACCTGTTGTGCCTGTGACTAGGCTGCAGGGGGAAGGTGAAGACCAGCAACAGCTTTCCGGGCTGCCACCTTCCGTGTGGGACAAGGAGCCGGACGTTTGCCTTTTCGGGAACAGGCTCTGCCGAGGATGCGCACCGTGAGATGTTCCTTCTCTGGGCAAGCACAGATCCCCAAACCTGTTGTGCCTGTGAATAGGCTGCAGGGGGAAGGTGAAGACCAGCAACAGCTTTCCGGGCTGCCACCTTCCGTGTGGGACAAGGAGCCGGACGTTTGCCTTTTCGGGAACAGGCTCTGCCGAGGATGCGCACCGTGAGATGTTCCTTCTCTGCGCAAGCAGAGATCCCAAAACCTGTTGTGCCTGTGAATAGGCCGCAGGGGGAAGGTGAAGACCAGCAACAGCTTTCAGGGCTGCCACCTTCCGTGTGGGACAAGGAGCCGGACGTTTGCCTTTTCGGGAACAGGCTCTGCCGAGGATGCGCACCGTGAGATGTTCCTTCTCTGGGCAAGCACAGATCCCCAAACCTGTTGTGCCTGTGAATAGGCTGCAGGGGGAAGGTGAAGACCAGCAACAGCTTTCCGGGCTGCCACCTTCCGTGTGGGACAAGGAGCCGGACGTTTGCCTTTTCGGGAACAGGCTCTGCCGAGGATGCGCACCGTGAGAGATTGCGTCTTTGGGAAAGCAGAGATTCCCAGTGCGGTGGTGCCAGTGAATAGGCTGCAGGGGGAAGGTGAAGACCAGCAACAGCTTTCCGGGCTGCCACCTTCCGTGTGGGACAAGGAGCCGGACGTTTGCCTTTTCGGGAACAGGCTCTGCCGAGGATGCGCACCGTGAGATGTTCCTTCTCTGGGCAAGCACAGATCCCCAAACCTGTTGTGCCTGTGAATAGGCTGCAGGGGGAAGGTGAAGACCAGCAACAGCTTTCCGGGCTGCCACCTTCCGTGTGGGACAAGGAGCCGGACGTTTGCCTTTTTGGGAACAGGCTCTGCCGAGGATGCGCACCGTGAGATGTTCCTTCTCTGGGCAAGCAGAGATCCCAAAACCTGTTGTGCCTGTGAATAGGCTGCAGGGGGAAGGTGAAGACCAGCAACAGCTTTCCGGGCTGCCACCTTCCGTGTGGGACAAGGAGCCGGACGTTTGCCTTTTCGGGAACAGGCTCTGCCGAGGATGCGCACCGTGAGAGATTGCGTCTTTGGGCAAGCACAGATCCCCAAACCTGTTGTGCCTGTGAATAGGCTGCAGGGGGAAGGTGAAGACCAGCAACAGCTTTCCGGGCTGCCACCTTCCGTGTGGGACAAGGAGCCGGACGTTTGCCTTTTTGGGAACAGGCTCTGCCGAGGATGCACACCGTGAGATGTTCCTTCTCTGGGCAAGCACAGATCCCAAAACCTGTTGTGCCTGTGAATAGGCTGCAGGGGGAAGGTGAAGACCAGCAACAGCTTTCCGGGCTGCCACCATCCGTGTGGGACAAGGAGCCGGACATTTGCCTTTTCGGGAACAGGCTCTGCCGAGGATGCGCACCGTGAGATGTTCCTTCTCTGGGCAAGCACAGATCCCAAAACCTGTTGTGCCTGTGAATAGGCTGCAGGGGGAAGGTGAAGACCAGCAACAGCTTTCCGGGCTGCCACCTTCCGTGTGGGACAAGGAGCCCGAGGTTTGCCTTTTCGGGAACAGGCTCTGCCGAGGATGCGCACCGTGAGATGTTCCTTCTCTGGGCAAGCACAGATCCCCAAACCTGTTGTGCCTGTGACTAGGCTGCAGGGGGAAGGTGAAGACCAGCAACAGCTTTCCGGGCTGCCACCTTCCGTGTGGGACAAGGAGCCGGACGTTTGCCTTTTCGGGAACAGGCTCTGCCGAGGATGCGCACCGTGAGATGTTCCTTCTCTGGGCAAGCACAGATCCCCAAACCTGTTGTGCCTGTGAATAGGCTGCAGGGGGAAGGTGAAGACCAGCAACAGCTTTCCGGGCTGCCACCTTCCGTGTGGGACAAGGAGCCGGACGTTTGCCTTTTCGGGAACAGGCTCTGCCGAGGATGCGCACCGTGAGAGATTGCGTCTTTGGGAAAGCAGAGATTCCCAGTGCGGTGGTGCCTGTGAATAGGCTGCAGGGGGAAGGTGAAGACCAGCAACAGCTTTCCGGGCTGCCACCTTCCGTGTGGGACAAGGAGCCGGACGTTTGCCTTTTCGGGAACAGGCTCTGCCGAGGATGCGCACCGTGAGATGTTCCTTCTCTGGGCAAGCACAGATCCCCAAACCTGTTGTGCCTGTGAATAGGCTGCAGGGGGAAGGTGAAGACCAGCAACAGCTTTCCGGGCTGCCACCTTCCGTGTGGGACAAGGAGCCGGACGTTTGCCTTTTCGGGAACAGGCTCTGCCGAGGATGCGCACCGTGAGATGTTCCTTCTCTGGGCAAGCACAGATCCCAAAACCTGTTGTGCCTGTGAATAGGCTGCAGGGGGAAGGTGAAGACCAGCAACAGCTTTCCGGGCTGCCACCTTCCGTGTGGGACAAGGAGCCGGACGTTTGCCTTTTCGGGAACAGGCTCTGCCGAGGATGCGCACCGTGAGAGATTGCGTCTTTGGGCAAGCACAGATCCCCAAACCTGTTGTGCCTGTGAATAGGCTGCAGGGGGAAGGTGAAGACCAGCAACAGCTTTCAGGGCTGCCACCTTCCGTGTGGGACAAGGAGCCAGACGTTTGCCTTTTCGGGAACAGGCTCTGCCGAGGATGCGCACCGTGAGATGTTCCTTCTCTGGGCAAGCAGAGATCCCCAAACCTGTTGTGCCTGTGACTAGGCTGCAGGGGGAAGGTGAAGACCAGCAACAGCTTTCAGGGCTGCCAACTTCCGTGTGGGGCAAGGAGCCGGACGTTTGCCTTTTCGGGAACAGGCTCTGCCGAGGATGCGCACCGTGAGATGTTCCTTCTCTGGGCAAGCACAGATCCCCAAACCTGTTGTGCCTGTGAATAGGCTGCAGGGGGAAGGTGAAGACCAGCAACAGCTTTCCGGGCTGCCACCTTCCGTGTGGGACAAGGAGCCGGACGTTTGCCTTTTCGGGAACAGGCTCTGCTGAGGATGCGCACCGTGAGATGTTCCTTCTCTGCGCAAGCACAGATCCCCAAACCTGTTGTGCCTGTGAATAGGCTGCAGGGGGAAGGTGAAGACCAGCAACAGCTTTCCGGGCTGCCACCTTCCGTGTGGGACAAGGAGCCGGACGTTTGCCTTTTCGGGAACAGGCTCTGCCGAGGATGCGCACCGTGAGATGTTCCTTCTCTGGGCAAGCACAGATCCCCAAACCTGTTGTGCCTGTGAATAGGCTGCAGGGGGAAGGTGAAGACCAGCAACAGCTTTCCGGGCTGCCACCTTCCGTGTGGGACAAGGAGCCGGACGTTTGCCTTTTCGGGAACAGGCTCTGCCGAGGATGCGCACCGTGAGATGTTCCTTCTCTGCGCAAGCACAGATCCCCAAACCTGTTGTGCCTGTGAATAGGCTGCAGGGGGAAGGTGAAGACCAGCAACAGCTTTCCGGGCTGCCACCTTCCGTGTGGGACAAGGAGCCGGACGTTTGCCTTTTCGGGAACAGGCTCTGCCGAGGATGCGCACCGTGAGAGATTGCGTCTTTGGGAAAGCAGAGATTCCCAGTGCGGTGGTGCCTGTGAATAGGCTGCAGGGGGAAGGTGAAGACCAGCAACAGCTTTCCGGGCTGCCACCTTCCGTGTGGGACAAGGAGCCGGACGTTTGCCTTTTCGGGAACAGGCTCTGCCGAGGATGCGCACCGTGAGATGTTCCTTCTCTGGGCAAGCAGAGATCCCCAAACCTGTTGTGCCTGTGAATAGGCTGCAGGGGGAAGGTGAAGACCAGCAACAGCTTTCCGGACTGCCACATTCCGTGTGGGACAAGGAGCCGGACGTTTACCTTTTCGGGAACAGGCTCTGCCGAGGATGCGCACCGTGAGATGTTCCTTCTCTGGGCAAGCACAGATCCCCAAACCTGTTGTGCCTGTGACTAGGCTGCAGGGGGAAGGTGAAGACCAGCAACAGCTTTCCGGGCTGCCACCTTCCGTGTGGGACAAGGAGCCGGACGTTTGCCTTTTCGGGAACAGGCTCTGCCGAGGATGCGCACCGTGAGATGTTCCTTCTCTGGGCAAGCACAGATCCCCAAACCTGTTGTGCCTGTGAATAGGCTGCAGGGGGAAGGTGAAGACCAGCAACAGCTTTCCGGGCTGCCACCTTCCGTGTGGGACAAGGAGCCGGACGTTTGCCTTTTCGGGAACAGGCTCTGCCGAGGATGCGCACCGTGAGATGTTCCTTCTCTGGGCAAGCACAGATCCCCAAACCTGTTGTGCCTGTGAATAGGCTGCAGGGGGAAGGTGAAGACCAGCAACAGCTTTCCGGGCTGCCACCTTCCGTGTGGGACAAGGAGCCGGACGTTTGCCTTTTCGGGAACAGGCTCTGCCGAGGATGCGCACCGTGAGATGTTCCATCTCTGCGCAAGCAGAGATCCCCAAACCTGTTGTGCCTGTGAATAGGCCGCAGGGGGAAGGTGAAGACCAGCAACAGCTTTCCGGGCTGCCACCTTCCGTGTGGGACAAGGAGCCGGACGTTTGCCTTTTCGGGAACAGGCTCTGCCGAGGATGCGCACCGTGAGATGTTCCTTCTCTGGGCAAGCACAGATCCCCAAACCTGTTGTGCCTGTGAATAGGCTGCAGGGGGAAGGTGAAGACCAGCAACAGCTTTCCGGGCTGCCACCTTCCGTGTGGGACAAGGAGCCGGACGTTTGCCTTTTCGGGAACAGGCTCTGCCGAGGATGCGCACCGTGAGAGATTGCGTCTTTGGGAAAGCAGAGATTCCCAGTGCGGTGGTGCCAGTGAATAGGCTGCAGGGGGAAGGTGAAGACCAGCAACAGCTTTCCGGGCTGCCACCTTCCGTGTGGGACAAGGAGCCGGACGTTTGCCTTTTCGGGAACAGGCTCTGCCGAGGATGCGCACCGTGAGATGTTCCTTCTCTGGGCAAGCACAGATCCCCAAACCTGTTGTGCCTGTGAATAGGCTGCAGGGGGAAGGTGAAGACCAGCAACAGCTTTCCGGGCTGCCACCTTCCGTGTGGGACAAGGAGCCGGACGTTTGCCTTTTTGGGAACAGGCTCTGCCGAGGATGCGCACCGTGAGATGTTCCTTCTCTGGGCAAGCAGAGATCCCAAAACCTGTTGTGCCTGTGAATAGGCTGCAGGGGGAAGGTGAAGACCAGCAACAGCTTTCCGGGCTGCCACCTTCCGTGTGGGACAAGGAGCCGGACGTTTGCCTTTTCGGGAACAGGCTCTGCCGAGGATGCGCACCGTGAGAGATTGCGTCTTTGGGAAAGCAGAGATTACCAGTGCGGTGGTGCCTGTGAATAGGCTGCAGGGGGAAGGTGAAGACCAGCAACAGCTTTCCGGGCTGCCACCATCCGTGTGGGACAAGGAGCCGGACGTTTGCCTTTTCGGGAACAGGCTCTGCCGAGGATGCGCACCGTGAGAGATTGCGTCTTTGGGCAAGCACAGATCCCCAAACCTGTTGTGCCTGTGAATAGGCTGCAGGGGGAAGGTGAAGACCAGCAACAGCTTTCCGGGCTGCCACCTTCCGTGTGGGACAAGGAGCCGGACGTTTGCCTTTTTGGGAACAGGCTCTGCCGAGGATGCACACCGTGAGATGTTCCTTCTCTGGGCAAGCACAGATCCCAAAACCTGTTGTGCCTGTGAATAGGCTGCAGGGGGAAGGTGAAGACCAGCAACAGCTTTCCGGGCTGCCACCATCCGTGTGGGACAAGGAGCCGGACATTTGCCTTTTCGGGAACAGGCTCTGCCGAGGCTGCGCACCGTGAGATGTTCCTTCTCTGGGCAAGCACAGATCCCAAAACCTGTTGTGCCTGTGAATAGGCTGCAGGGGGAAGGTGAAGACCAGCAACAGCTTTCCGGGCTGCCACCTTCCGTGTGGGACAAGGAGCCCGAGGTTTGCCTTTTCGGGAACAGGCTCTGCCGAGGATGCGCACCGTGAGATGTTCCTTCTCTGGGCAAGCACAGATCCCCAAACCTGTTGTGCCTGTGACTAGGCTGCAGGGGGAAGGTGAAGACCAGCAACAGCTTTCCGGGCTGCCACCTTCCGTGTGGGACAAGGAGCCGGACGTTTGCCTTTTCGGGAACAGGCTCTGCCGAGGATGCGCACCGTGAGATGTTCCTTCTCTGGGCAAGCACAGATCCCCAAACCTGTTGTGCCTGTGAATAGGCTGCAGGGGGAAGGTGAAGACCAGCAACAGCTTTCCGGGCTGCCACCTTCCGTGTGGGACAAGGAGCCGGACGTTTGCCTTTTCGGGAACAGGCTCTGCCGAGGATGCGCACCGTGAGAGATTGCGTCTTTGGGAAAGCAGAGATTCCCAGTGCGGTGGTGCCTGTGAATAGGCTGCAGGGGGAAGGTGAAGACCAGCAACAGCTTTCCGGGCTGCCACCTTCCGTGTGGGACAAGGAGCCGGACGTTTGCCTTTTCGGGAACAGGCTCTGCCGAGGATGCGCACCGTGAGATGTTCCTTCTCTGGGCAAGCACAGATCCCCAAACCTGTTGTGCCTGTGAATAGGCTGCAGGGGGAAGGTGAAGACCAGCAACAGCTTTCCGGGCTGCCACCTTCCGTGTGGGACAAGGAGCCGGACGTTTGCCTTTTCGGGAACAGGCTCTGCCGAGGATGCGCACCGTGAGATGTTCCTTCTCTGGGCAAGCACAGATCCCCAAACCTGTTGTGCCTGTGAATAGGCTGCAGGGGGAAGGTGAAGACCAGCAACAGCTTTCCGGGCTGCCACCTTCCGTGTGGGACAAGGAGCCGGACGTTTGCCTTTTCGGGAACAGGCTCTGCCGAGGATGCGCACCGTGAGAGATTGCGTCTTTGGGCAAGCACAGATCCCAAAACCTGTTGTGCCTGTGAATAGGCTGCAGGGGGAAGGTGAAGACCAGCAACAGCTTTCAGGGCTGCCACCTTCCGTGTGGGACAAGGAGCCAGACGTTTGCCTTTTCGGGAACAGGCTCTGCCGAGGATGCGCACCGTGAGATGTTCCTTCTCTGGGCAAGCACAGATCCCCAAACCTGTTGTGCCTGTGACTAGGCTGCAGGGGGAAGGTGAAGACCAGCAACAGCTTTCAGGGCTGCCAACTTCCGTGTGGGGCAAGGAGCCGGACGTTTGCCTTTTCGGGAACAGGCTCTGCCGAGGATGCGCACCGTGAGATGTTCCTTCTCTGGGCAAGCACAGATCCCCAAACCTGTTGTGCCTGTGAATAGGCTGCAGGGGGAAGGTGAAGACCAGCAACAGCTTTCCGGGCTGCCACCTTCCGTGTGGGACAAGGAGCCGGACGTTTGCCTTTTCGGGAACAGGCTCTGCCGAGGATGCGCACCGTGAGATGTTCCTTCTCTGGGCAAGCACAGATCCCCAAACCTGTTGTGCCTGTGAATAGGCTGCAGGGGGAAGGTGAAGACCAGCAACAGCTTTCCGGGCTGCCACCTTCCGTGTGGGACAAGGAGCCGGACGTTTGCCTTTTTGGGAACAGGCTCTGCCGAGGATGCGCACCGTGAGATGTTCCTTCTCTGGGCAAGCACAGATCCCCAAACCTGTTGTGCCTGTGAATAGGCTGCAGGGGGAAGGTGAAGACCAGCAACAGCTTTCCGGGCTGCCACCTTCCGTGTGGGACAAGGAGCCGGACGTTTGCCTTTTCGGGAACAGGCTCTGCCGAGGATGCGCACCGTGAGAGATTGCGTCTTTGGGAAAGCACAGATCCCCAAACCTGTTGTGCCTGTGAATAGGCTGCAGGGGGAAGGTGAAGACCAGCAACAGCTTTCCGGGCTGCCACCTTCCGTGTGGGACAAGGAGCCGGACGTTTGCCTTTTCGGGAACAGGCTCTGCCGAGGATGCGCACCGTGAGAGATTGCGTCTTTGGGCAAGCACAGATCCCCAAACCTGTTGTGCCTGTGAATAGGCTGCAGGGGGAAGGTGAAGACCAGCAACAGCTTTCCGGGCTGCCACCTTCCGTGTGGGACAAGGAGCCGGACGTTTGCCTTTTCGGGAACAGGCTCTGCCGAGGATGCGCACCGTGAGATGTTCCTTCTCTGGGCAAGCACAGATCCCCAAACCTGTTGTGCCTGTGACTAGGCTGCAGGGGGAAGGTGAAGACCAGCAACAGCTTTCAGGGCTGCCAACTTCCGTGTGGGGCAAGGAGCCGGACGTTTGCCTTTTCGGGAACAGGCTCTGCCGAGGATGCGCACCGTGAGATGTTCCTTCTCTGGGCAAGCAGAGATCCCCAAACCTGTTGTGCCTGTGAATAGGCTGCAGGGGGAAGGTGAAGACCAGCAACAGCTTTCCGGGCTGCCACCTTCCGTGTGGGACAAGGAGCCGGACGTTTGCCTTTTCGGGAACAGGCTCTGCCGAGGATGCGCACCGTGAGATGTTCCTTCTCTGGGCAAGCACAGATCCCCAAACCTGTTGTGCCTGTGAATAGGCTGCAGGGGGAAGGTGAAGACCAGCAACAGCTTTCCGGGCTGCCACCTTCCGTGTGGGACAAGGAGCCGGACGTTTGCCTTTTCGGGAACAGGCTCTGCCGAGGATGCGCACCGTGAGATGTTCCTTCTCTGGGCAAGCACAGATCCCCAAACCTGTTGTGCCTGTGAATAGGCTGCAGGGGGAAGGTGAAGACCAGCAACAGCTTTCCGGGCTGCCACCTTCCGTGTGGGACAAGGAGCCGGACGTTTGCCTTTTCGGGAACAGGCTCTGCCGAGGATGCGCACCGTGAGATGTTCCTTCTCTGCGCAAGCACAGATCCCCAAACCTGTTGTGCCTGTGAATAGGCTGCAGGGGGAAGGTGAAGACCAGCAACAGCTTTCCGGGCTGCCACCTTCCGTGTGGGACAAGGAGCCGGACGTTTGCCTTTTCGGGAACAGGCTCTGCCGAGGATGCGCACCGTGAGAGATTGCGTCTTTGGGAAAGCAGAGATTCCCAGTGCGGTGGTGCCTGTGAATAGGCTGCAGGGGGAAGGTGAAGACCAGCAACAGCTTTCAGGGCTGCCACCTTCCGTGTGGGACAAGGAGCCGGACGTTTGCCTTTTCGGGAACAGGCTCTGCCGAGGATGCGCACCGTGAGATGTTCCTTCTCTGGGCAAGCACAGATCCCCAAACCTGTTGTGCCTGTGAATAGGCTGCAGGGGGAAGGTGAAGACCAGCAACAGCTTTCCGGACTGCCACATTCCGTGTGGGACAAGGAGCCGGACGTTTGCCTTTTCGGGAACAGGCTCTGCCGAGGATGCGCACCGTGAGATGTTCCTTCTCTGGGCAAGCACAGATCCCCAAACCTGTTGTGCCTGTGACTAGGCTGCAGGGGGAAGGTGAAGACCAGCAACAGCTTTCCGGGCTGCCACCTTCCGTGTGGGACAAGGAGCCGGACGTTTGCCTTTTCGGGAACAGGCTCTGCCGAGGATGCGCACCGTGAGATGTTCCATCTCTGCGCAAGCAGAGATCCCCAAACCTGTTGTGCCTGTGAATAGGCCGCAGGGGGAAGGTGAAGACCAGCAACAGCTTTCCGGGCTGCCACCTTCCGTGTGGGACAAGGAGCCGGACGTTTGCCTTTTCGGGAACAGGCTCTGCCGAGGATGCGCACCGTGAGATGTTCCTTCTCTGCGCAAGCACAGATCCCCAAACCTGTTGTGCCTGTGAATAGGCTGCAGGGGGAAGGTGAAGACCAGCAACAGCTTTCCGGGCTGCCACCTTCCGTGTGGGACAAGGAGCCGGACGTTTGCCTTTTCGGGAACAGGCTCTGCCGAGGATGCGCACCATGAGATGTTCCTTCTCTGGGCAAGCACAGATCCCAAAACCTGTTGTGCCTGTGAATAGGCTGCAGGGGGAAGGTGAAGACCAGCAACAGCTTTCCGGGCTGCCACCTTCCGTGTGGGACAAGGAGCCGGACGTTTGCCTTTTCGGGAACAGGCTCTGCCGAGGATGCGCACCGTGAGATGTTCCTTCTCTGGGCAAGCACAGATCCCCAAACCTGTTGTGCCTGTGAATAGGCTGCAGGGGGAAGGTGAAGACCAGCAACAGCTTTCCGGGCTGCCACCTTCCGTGTGGGACAAGGAGCCGGACGTTTGCCTTTTCGGGAACAGGCTCTGCCGAGGATGCGCACCGTGAGATGTTCCTTCTCTGCGCAAGCAGAGATCCCAAAACCTGTTGTGCCTGTGAATAGGCTGCAGGGGGAAGGTGAAGACCAGCAACAGCTTTCCGGGCTGCCACCTTCCGTGTGGGACAAGGAGCCGGACGTTTGCCTTTTCGGGAACAGGCTCTGCCAAGGATGCGCACCGTGAGATGTTCCTTCTCTGGGCAAGCACAGATCCCCAAACCTGTTGTGCCTGTGAATAGGCTGCAGGGGGAAGGTGAAGACCAGCAACAGCTTTCCGGGCTGCCACCTTCCGTGTGGGACAAGGAGCCGGACGTTTGCCTTTTCGGGAACAGGCTCTGCCGAGGATGCGCACCGTGAGATGTTCCTTCTCTGGGCAAGCACAGATCCCCAAACCTGTTGTGCCTGTGAATAGGCTGCAGGGGGAAGGTGAAGACCAGCAACAGCTTTCCGGGCTGCCACCTTCCGTGTGGGACAAGGAGCCGGACGTTTGCCTTTTTGGGAACAGGCTCTGCCGAGGATGCGCACCGTGAGATGTTCCTTCTCTGGGCAAGCACAGATCCCCAAACCTGTTGTGCCTGTGAATAGGCTGCAGGGGGAAGGTGAAGACCAGCAACAGCTTTCCGGGCTGCCACCTTCCGTGTGGGACAAGGAGCCGGACGTTTGCCTTTTCGGGAACAGGCTCTGCCGAGGATGCGCACCGTGAGAGATTGCGTCTTTGGGAAAGCACAGATCCCCAAACCTGTTGTGCCTGTGAATAGGCTGCAGGGGGAAGGTGAAGACCAGCAACAGCTTTCCGGGCTGCCACCTTCCGTGTGGGACAAGGAGCCGGACGTTTGCCTTTTCGGGAACAGGCTCTGCCGAGGATGCGCACCGTGAGAGATTGCGTCTTTGGGCAAGCACAGATCCCCAAACCTGTTGTGCCTGTGAATAGGCTGCAGGGGGAAGGTGAAGACCAGCAACAGCTTTCAGGGCTGCCACCTTCCGTGTGGGACAAGGAGCCGGACGTTTGCCTTTTCGGGAACAGGCTCTGCCGAGGATGCGCACCGTGAGATGTTCCTTCTCTGGGCAAGCAGAGATCCCCAAACCTGTTGTGCCTGTGAATAGGCTGCAGGGGGAAGGTGAAGACCAGCAACAGCTTTCAGGGCTGCCACCTTCCGTGTGGGACAAGGAGCCGGACGTTTGCCTTTTCGGGAACAGGCTCTGCCGAGGATGCGCACCGTGAGATGTTCCTTCTCTGCGCAAGCAGAGATCCCAAAACCTGTTGTGCCTGTGAATAGGCTGCAGGGGGAAGGTGAAGACCAGCAACAGCTTTCCGGGCTGCCACCTTCCGTGTGGGACAAGGAGCCGGACGTTTGCCTTTTCGGGAACAGGCTCTGCCGAGGATGCGCACCGTGAGAGATTGCGTCTTTGGGCAAGCACAGATCCCCAAACCTGTTGTGCCTGTGAATAGGCTGCAGGGGGAAGGTGAAGACCAGCAACAGCTTTCAGGGCTGCCACCTTCCGTGTGGGACAAGGAGCCGGACGTTTGCCTTTTCGGGAACAGGCTCTGCCAAGGATGCGCACCGTGAGATGTTCCTTCTCTGGGCAAGCACAGATCCCCAAACCTGTTGTGCCTGTGAATAGGCTGCAGGGGGAAGGTGAAGACCAGCAACAGCTTTCCGGGCTGCCACCATCCGTGTGGGACAAGGAGCCGGACATTTGCCTTTTCGGGAACAGGCTCTGCCGAGGATGCGCACCGTGAGATGTTCCTTCTCTGGGCAAGCACAGATCCCCAAACCTGTTGTGCCTGTGAATAGGCTGCAGGGGGAAGGTGAAGACCAGCAACAGCTTTCCGGGCTGCCACCTTCCGTGTGGGACAAGGAGCCGGACGTTTGCCTTTTCGGGAACAGGCTCTGCCGAGGATGCGCACCATGAGATGTTCCTTCTCTGGGCAAGCACAGATCCCCAAACCTGTTGTGCCTGTGAATAGGCTGCAGGGGGAAGGTGAAGACCAGCAACAGCTTTCCGGGCTGCCACCTTCCGTGTGGGACAAGGAGCCGGACGTTTGCCTTTTCGGGAACAGGCTCTGCCGAGGATGCGCACCGTGAGATGTTCCTTCTCTGGGCAAGCACAGATCCCCAAACCTGTTGTGCCTGTGAATAGGCTGCAGGGGGAAGGTGAAGACCAGCAACAGCTTTCCGGGCTGCCACCTTCCGTGTGGGACAAGGAGCCGGACGTTTGCCTTTTCGGGAACAGGCTCTGCCGAGGATGCGCACTGTGAGATGTTCCTTCTCTGCGCAAGCAGAGATCCCAAAACCTGTTGTGCCTGTGAATAGGCTGCAGGGGGAAGGTGAAGACCAGCAACAGCTTTCCGGGCTGCCACCTTCCGTGTGGGACAAGGAGCCGGACGTTTGCCTTTTCGGGAACAGGCTCTGCCGAGGATGCGCACCGTGAGAGATTGCGTCTTTGGGAAAGCACAGATCCCCAAACCTGTTGTGCCTGTGAATAGGCTGCAGGGGGAAGGTGAAGACCAGCAACAGCTTTCCGGGCTGCCACCTTCCGTGTGGGACAAGGAGCCGGACGTTTGCCTTTTCGGGAACAGGCTCTGCCGAGGATGCGCACCGTGAGATGTTCCTTCTCTGGGCAAGCACAGATCCCCAAACCTGTTGTGCCTGTGAATAGGCTGCAGGGGGAAGGTGAAGACCAGCAACAGCTTTCCGGGCTGCCACCTTCCGTGTGGGACAAGGAGCCGGACGTTTGCCTTTTTGGGAACAGGCTCTGCCGAGGATGCGCACCGTGAGATGTTCCTTCTCTGGGCAAGCACAGATCCCCAAACCTGTTGTGCCTGTGAATAGGCTGCAGGGGGAAGGTGAAGACCAGCAACAGCTTTCCGGGCTGCCACCTTCCGTGTGGGACAAGGAGCCGGACGTTTGCCTTTTCGGGAACAGGCTCTGCCGAGGATGCGCACCGTGAGATGTTCCTTCTCTGCGCAAGCAGAGATCCCAAAACCTGTTGTGCCTGTGAATAGGCCGCAGGGGGAAGGTGAAGACCAGCAACAGCTTTCAGGGCTGCCACCTTCCGGTGTGGGACAAGGAGCCGGACGTTTGCCTTTTCGGGAACAGGCTCTGCCGAGGATGCGCACCGTGAGATGTTCCTTCTCTGGACAAGCACAGATCCCCAAACCTGTTGTGCCTGTGAATAGGCTGCAGGGGGAAGGTGAAGACCAGCAACAGCTTTCCGGGCTGCCACCTTCCGTGTGGGACAAGGAGCCGGACGTTTGCCTTTTCGGGAACAGGCTCTGCCGAGGATGCGCACCGTGAGATGTTCCTTCTCTGGGCAAGCACAGATCCCCAAACCTGTTGTGCCTGTGAATAGGCTGCAGGGGGAAGGTGAAGACCAGCAACAGCTTTCCGGGCTGCCACCTTCCGTGTGGGACAAGGAGCCGGACGTTTGCCTTTTTGGGAACAGGCTCTGCCGAGGATGCGCACCGTGAGATGTTCCTTCTCTGGGCAAGCACAGATCCCAAAACCTGTTGTGCCTGTGAATAGGCTGCAGGGGGAAGGTGAAGACCAGCAACAGCTTTCCGGGCTGCCACCTTCCGTGTGGGACAAGGAGCCGGACGTTTGCCTTTTCGGGAACAGGCTCTGCCGAGGATGCGCACCGTGAGAGATTGCGTCTTTGGGAAAGCAGAGATTCCCAGTGCGGTGGTGCCTGTGAATAGGCTGCAGGGGGAAGGTGAAGACCAGCAACAGCTTTCAGGGCTGCCACCTTCCGTGTGGGACAAGGAGCCGGACATTTGCCTTTTCGGGAACAGGCTCTGCCGAGGATGCGCACCGTGAGATGTTCCTTCTCTGGGCAAGCACAGATCCCCAAACCTGTTGTGCCTGTGACTAGGCTGCAGGGGGAAGGTGAAGACCAGCAACAGCTTTCCGGGCTGCCACCTTCCGTGTGGGACAAGGAGCCGGACGTTTGCCTTTTTGGGAACAGGCTCTGCCAAGGATGCGCACCGTGAGATGTTCCTTCTCTGGGCAAGCACAGATCCCCAAACCTGTTGTGCCTGTGACTAGGCTGCAGGGGGAAGGTGAAGACCAGCAACAGCTTTCCGGGCTGCCACCTTCCGTGTGGGACAAGGAGCCGGACGTTTGCCTTTTTGGGAACAGGCTCTGCCGAGGATGCGCACCGTGAGATGTTCCTTCTCTGGGCAAGCAGAGATCCCAAAACCTG